>NC_056741.1:310797256-310887256 GCF_019279795.1 Protopterus annectens | reverse complement strand
GACTGTAGTACTGGAAAAGCCTAAAGCAGACATTTTAGTTTGGTATGTGAGACTGTATCAAAAGCTTTAGAGAGATATAAAAAGAGGGAAGAAACTAAATTGTTATCCCTGACTTTAATGACGTGGCCCAAAAAGGCAACAGGGGCAGTTGTTGAGCTATGATCTGGGAGAAAGCAGAGGTTAATAGATTTTTCTTGGAGTAAGTATTGTACAATTTATGAATACACTTTTCTAAGGTCGTGGAAAGGGGGAACAAGATTGCAGTTGGTCTGAAGTTTGTTATTTCAGTGTAGTTTCCCCTTTATGAAGAGGAATGATGTAATTTTTTTTTTTCAGAGAGATGGGACATATGGCTCACGAATTGATCGATTGATCAAGATAGAGATTGGGTAGGCAATAGAGGGGGCAGCAATCTTTAGATATTCATATGGGAGATTGTCTACAGAAGGTGAGCAGAGCTTAAGTTTGTATAATAGTTTTTATATAGGAAGTATGACAAGTTTTAAGTTGAAAATGGCATTGTTAGAGCTTTGAAGTTTGTCAGAAGTGGCAGGAATCTGTAGGGAGTTTTGGGTGAGGGTGGTTATTGAGTCTATAATGTAGGAGTTAAATTTAGAAGCAGTTTCTAAGGGCAAGATGTCTGGACAAAGGTTAAGGTTAGTAGGAGTTCCAGGGTATAATATTTTCTTGATAGTCGACCAACATATTTGGGGGTTGTGTTTTTGGTTATCCTTTCTTGTCAGCAGTAACTTGTTTTTTTGTCATGTTTCAAAGTTGTTTGTAGATCTGTAGGTGAGCTTGAGGTTTGTATTTTGTCAGTTTCCCCAAGCTTTGGCTCTCTTATACATTAATTATCTAATAGAAGGTGGATAGGCAGGGTGACTGGTTGAATTTAACTCTATTTTTTCTTATACGAACAATGCTATTGAGAATGTTGAGAAATATTGTATTAAATTTTAGAACAGCATTATCAAGTGGTAGGGAATAGGGGAGAGACCAATTAATGTTATTAAGGATGTTGTTAAACATCTTGGAAATGAAATTGGAGAGGTAACAAAAGTCTTTACAAAGGTGCTGTTTGATATGGTCAGTTGCTACTCTCTGGACATAGGTGGGATGAATCACTGAGGGATTTCAGGAGGGTTTTTGGAGAGTTATAAAGGTTTGGATATAAGACTAGGATTCGGTCCAGGATAGTCCCAGTGCTATTAGCTTTGTTGAAGTGAGTATAGGAAGTTATGAGTTGTTTGAAACCATAGACTTACACTAGTGGAAGGGTAGTCTGATGTGAAGGTTTGCCAATTAATATTGACATCACCAAGCATTATTATTTCATGAGAAATGGAACTAGATACACAGTGTAGACTGTCTTCTACAATAGGGGTGCTATTTTCTGGGGGAATATATAGTTTACAGTGAAAGACAAGGATTTCAGCAGAGAGGAATTTAGGTAGAGAAACAGAAGAAGGAGAGATGAAGATATGGTTAGAGAACTACACCATCACATTTTTAATTTAATCTGTGAGAGTGGATGATTGTATAGCTGGGGGGGGGGGGTTCAGAGTCTTTTATATGTGGTTAAAGCTAATTTTCTGTAAGAATAATAATGCTCAGGGAGTAATGAGTGATCCAGGAATTAAATTCAGAGACTTCATTTGCTATACTTTGAATATTCATGGATATGATTTTCAAATTTTTAGTAGCTGTTGTTATAGTAGAAGAGGGAGCTGGTGGAGAAGAGAGGCAGTTGGGACTTGGGTTTGGGTAGACATCACTGAATAATATGATCTTTTTACAGTATGTATACAGTAGTGAGGGTTTAGGTATGTTAGTATTAAATTTAAATTTTACTTTACATGGGTTGGGTGAAGGGTTAAGAATTTTATATCTGAAAATGAGATAGGGTAGCAAGCGAAATAAGGTAGAAGCAATAGTAATAGTGAACAGATGGCACGTGACATAGGGAGTCTGAGTAAGGGTAGAGGATTGAAAAATAGGTGAGATAGGTATCACATAGCATGTAAGGTATGATAGTAGTAGGAGTAGATTTGTTGATAGAAAGATGAGGAGCATATTTGGTGTGTATTAGAAACAATGATGGAGAAAAGTTGATATATGTATATATAAATACATTATAGAAGGAAATACAACTAATAGTATAGAATAGATGTCAATAGTTCAGAGCAATTGATTGTTTTTACTTGGACATACCTGGAATCTGGCTATTCCCGCTCCGTTTGCCCTTCGCTACGCCCAGGCTCACTCTGCTCTCCTACCCTACCACCATTCCCACCCCCCAGGCTCCTCTCCTGACCTTTATACCTAACTAGGCACTCCCCAAGCCTCTCTCTCAGACCAATTAATTTCTATATAGCCACTCCTCTTCTCACTCCCTTCAATCCACATCACCATCTGCCTTAGTCTATGTCACATCACTCACACAATACCTAAACTGTACAATCTCTTCAGGCTAATTCCCCTTACCTAATCCCCCCACTCTAACCACAACCTACATCAAGTATAACCACACCTATATCCCTACTCACTCCTGTAAAGATACCTACTAAAACTTCACAACAATACAGCAACACTTTGTCCAAACAAAATGGGGCCCCAAACCTTTACATTAATAATAAGCCTCGACATCACCTCACACTTAACTTCCTACCACTACACTAGCAACTCAAAATTTCAGACTAAATACCCTATCTGCCCTACCCATTCACAAGACAAATCACCTTTTTCAGTAATATCTCCTTCTATCTACATCGTAAATCTTAACCTTTCCACATTCAAAGTAATCCCACACCAAATAAACAACCACATTTCCTCAAAATATAACATGTCTATAATCAAATGCCTAAAAACTATAATCCAAATAGTATCCTGAATCATACTTAGTGGACATATGCATTCAAACCCTGGCCCTACAAACAATAACAGCCCCCCCACTACCAAACAATAACATTTTAACCTCCCCCAGGAAAGCAACAGATCTCCTTATAGTCAACGTAAACATAAGGAGCATACTGAACAAAATTCCAGAGCTACACAATACCCTGGCCCTCTACTCCTCAACATAGTCCTTCTGACAGAGACCAGGTTGAAACCACTAAGCAACAATAATGACTTTGTTCCACCTGATTATAATGTTCTTAGACAAGACTAAATATCTGAAAGAGGTGGAGGCATTGCTCTCCTCTTCAAAAACAACCTGACCATCGAACTTTTAGCCAACAAACAGCCCAAATGCAGAAACTATGCTCACTAAGCTGAAAATCAAATCAAAAAACACTCACACACAACTGGTACCTATATACCCCCTGGCAATAACATTAACACAGTAGAATCCATTCTAGACTGGACATGCCAAAAATTTCCCCAAGAAACAATCATACTAGGTGACGTTAATATTAACTGGTCCTCCTGTAACTCACTGCACCCCACTAACCACATTAACCTCCATGGTTTCACTCAGCTAATAAAAATCATAACACAGGTAGCTAAAGCATCAAAAAGAAGTCCATCCTAGACTGGGTCCTTACTAACAGACCATCTCAGTCCTACCTCTCAGGCTCCCTCCCAGACACCCTCAGAGAGTACCTTCCCACCTTTATAATTAGACACCAAGTGAATCCATTAAAATCCTCCACCCTCCAATAAATCTGGTACACAAAGAATTTCAAAACCCATGACTTCATACCAGCACTTACTCAATGCAACTGGAGACCACTCTCATCTTTCCTCCTTGAAAGTGCAATAGACTACTTCAATAACACTTTCCTAAACATTCTAAATCATCTTAACCCTATCAGAACTGTCAGAACTAAATCCAACTATGTCCCCTGGCTGACCAGAGATGCCCATCTACTACTAAAACAAAGAGATAAAGCATGGGATTTGTGGCATCAAAATAAAACTCAAACTAATAGACAGGCATACCAGGAACTAAGGAACAAAGCCAAAAAAACAAATTAGGACAGACAAAAGAAACCACTATATAGGTATTCAAAACAAACAGAAAAATAACCCACAAAAATTATGGGCTGCCATTAATAAAATCCTACAACCAGGAAAGACCAGTACTCCACCCCCTAACATTGACACCACCACCACCAATAACCTTGCCACCCAATTCAAAGAACACTTCACCAAATCCATCCTAGCCCTCATCAATAATATTTCTCCCATTCATATCCAAACCTATCTTCCATACCAGAAGACCAAAACCTATTCTCCTTACAACCTGTCCCATCTAGCAGAATATATAAATACCTAAACAGGCTTAAACTCACAACCCTGGCTACCGACAAATTACCTGCAGAATATCTAAAGATCGCAACCAAAGCCATTTCTTATCCAGTCTCCATGCTCATTAGTTGCTCTTTATCAGAGCAACACGTTCCTTCTCTGTGGAAATTTTCATATATAATATCACTCCACAAAGGAGGTAAGTCTGTGGAACTATCTGATTACCATCCAATTGCCATTCTATCCCCCTTATCCTTGGAAAATGTATACATTCCCAAATAATGCACTATCTCCTCACTAATAAACTGCTAACAAACACCCAGCATGAATTCTCCCCATTCACAGTACTACCACAGCCATTATTAGCTTAACCAACACGGTAAACCAACATCGAAACAATGGTAACCTAGTATCCACTGCATTTCTAGATCTCTCCAAGGCCTTTGATACTGTTCCCCATCCCAAACTCCTTTCTGCTCTCTCTCTGATCTTAATCTCATCCACTCCATACAAGTGTGGTTTCAAGATTATCTAACCAACTGCCAACAAGAAGTAAAATAGCAAAACTCCTTATCTCCCCTCCTACCTGTCAACCTAGGGGTCCCCCAAGGATCCATTCTTGGACCTCTTTTTTCAATATATTTACCAACCAACTCCAAAAAGCTACCCAGCATGTCACTCTAGTCCAGTACACTGATGATTCCACTCTAATCTGCTCCGCCCCATCACTCCCTCAACTCCAGGAATTGACACACGAGTCCTCTACTGCTGTTGAAAGCTGGTTAGCCAACTCTCAACTAATACTTAACCCCAATAAAACACAGCTAATGATATTCTATCCCACTAAAGCCTTAGACCCCATACCACCATTCACAATACTCTCAGCTAATAACACCCCTATCACACCTGTCCAACACACCAAACTTCTAGGGGTTATCATAGATCACAACATGAAATTTGATATGCACATTGCACAGACAATAAAGAAAGTCCATAAAAAACTCAGAACCCTATATAGATGCAAAAAGTACCTCACCAATGACAGTAAAGTTACCATCACAAGAACCCACCTACTATCAACACTTCTATGCCTCCCCCATACTCATCAACTTAAACGAAGCAGACTTTAACAAACTAAACACCTGCTATAATAAAATAGCTAGGTTCGCTACTGACTCACCCTTCAGGACACATCACTGCATAGCAATCAAACAATCATCCTGGCTAGAAGTAGTCAACCTGCTCAGATATAACCAGCTTACACTAGCCCATCAGATTCTATATTATCCCAACAGAGTTCCTGCTCTTCATGGTCTAATTAACATCTGCTCTAACAAATGCCTCTTAAGATCCACCAGTAAAGCACTGACTGACATAGGCAAAAGTAACAATAGCTCTGGGGACTTCTTGTTTTCCATTTCTGTTGCAAAAGCATGCAATACCATCCCTGTAGATATTAGGACAACTGAAAACAAAAATAAATTCAAAAAACTCCTCCGGTCCCATTTACATAGTTCTTGGTTATGTAATTGTTCTGACCCTGGGTAGCTTCACTTAATTAGATCATATCGTACTTTAAACTTCTATGAAAGCTTGCAACAACTCCTTTCTATACTCTTAATCAATGTGTGGTTACTGTACTAGCCAATGATGAATGTAACCAAATGACTGAACAAAATGTCCTTCCAACTCTATTGTTTATTTTAACACATTGTGCTCCTTATAGTATACTTACGTTTTGCTCCTTTCTTGGCCTTGAAACTGTACTTTAGTAACGTTTTGACTCTGTACTGTACTTTATTAACATGTGTTTTGTATTTACTATATTTGCTGTACTAATCATTGTGGAGCCTTTCTCCCAGGGCCTCTGCTGAAAATGGGATCCATGCCCAGTCAGACTTTCCCTGTAAGCAAATGTAAAATAAATAATAAATAAATAATAAAAGAATTAAAAATAAAGAATTAAAAAGAATTAGGCAGGAATTTGAATAGGTATGTAGAATATGGGATGCTAAGAATCTGGAACAGAGAGAAGGCTGATAGGAGAAGAAAGAGGACAACTGTACATATATATATATATATATATATATATATATATATATAAAGAATAACAAAAATGCTAAAGAGAAAGGAGTGTAACAGGAGGCAATAGTGGGTGTAAACAATGAGATGGAGGCTGAGGACTGCTGTTGAAGAGAGGTATAACTAGATAGGTGGAGCCCCAAGGGTGGTGATATGGATAGTATGATTTGGGTAGTGGGTGTTAGTGACAGGTTCAGGGTAGCAGAATGACAGATTGCGTGGATAGGAAGAGGAGGGTTTTGTGAAGGTATAAAAATATGGATAGTGGGGGTTGGTGGTGTTTGGGGTTGGGTAGGGGAGCAGAGTTAGCCCAAAATGAGGGTGAATGGCATAGGCTGCACCAGCTGAAATGCAAAGAAGTATGGAAGGGTAGGAAAAAAACTATTTGTAGACTTAGTGGTGAGTAGGCTAAGAAGTCTTATGTGACAGAAGGTGCAATGTTACAAAGTCGTAGTAATTATATGGGGGTTAGCAGAAAGTGTTTCAAATCCAGGGTTAACCAGATGCAGTTGTAGTTAGTAGAAAAGCCTGCCTAAAGATATACTAAGTACTGCAGTTTATTATTTTTGCTGTTTCAGTAAGGAAAGGTCACTATTTACATCTTACAGTAACTGCACTGGAAGTTATAGGGGAAGACAGACAGCTTTATACTGCAGCAAAGAACAAGTGAGGTAAAGTATGGTAAGGTAGGTAAAGTGAGGGAGGACTTTTCCGGTGGGTATATATGTAGCGTAGAACAGACAAGAAGGATGGGAGCTCAAGAAAAGGCTGCATTTTCCATTATAAAGAGCATTACCAGGGAGCTTGTTAGTTCTAGTGGGAGTGTATGTTAGGATTGCTATGTTAGATATGACAGTAAATAACATACATGATTAATATGCCTGTCTCTCTCGTGGTCCTTATTAGAGTAAACTTCAGTATTGGATGTTGTTACACGGACAATGATGATCTGATAGATGCAAGTTCAGTGTAACAGTTGAAGGAAAAAGGTTGTCAAAGTAAGACAGAGAGGGTTTGGCTAAAAATAAGAATAAGCAGAGGAAAAAAAATACAAATCAGAGGGTGATAAGAGAGTAAAATTAAATTATGGCTGATATACAATTAGTTGGGGAACAAAAGATAAAAAGGCATTAACAGTCTGTATTAGGTAACTCAAAACTCTGAAATACAACTTAAAGCGCAACTGCCAGAAGGTTAACTCAGAGGTCATTTGGCATTAGAAATTCACAAAATGGTTAATACTTTTCAACTCATTTAACATTTGCATATTGTTAAGAATACATTAATGATTTAAAAAAAACAGAGCCATAACTGTCTAGCTGCAAGTCTAAAGGTAATTTACATAAACTGTTATATGCAACTGTGGCAGGTCAAGTATACACCACATATAATACTGATGCCTGCACAATACTCCTAACAGAGCTTAATACCTTGTTCTGAGTTAGTTACAAAAAACTATAAAGGACTCAGCTATGCTGGGCACCAGGTAAAAAGAGGACCAGTAGAATTAATTAAATTGACATATAATCAGTTAGAGAATTACTCTATATGAAACAGAACAGTAAAGCCAACCAGTCCTTCTTTGTAGAAATAAAATGTATAGCCTCATGCCAGAATATTCAGATAACAGAGATATCAGAGTTAGCAAGAATGTAGACCAGTTATATCTGTATATTCAGTACAAATTTATCAATTAGATTAACAAGCAACATCAGCTTAACATGAAAATACCAAAGTATTTTATATATCTAGTGTGCTCTTGTAGCTTAACTAACAGTATTTGTCTGCTACACTCAAGGAACACTCAAAATATGGTCCTAAAATTTTCGATGACTTAGACTCTGCTTTACTGTTTATCAAAAAAAATAAGATTTTGGATAAAATAGAGGAAATGGAATGGGCTAGTCCTTCATTAAAGAGACTGGCAACTGAAACTTCGTGGAAGACTTCAGAGAAGAAGAAGAGACTAAAAGACAAATTATTTGTTCTATGTTTTTTTTTCTCTCATCATTTTATTTTATTATTAATCTTTTTAAATATAGTTCCTGCATTTCCAAGAAGCCACAAATATTTTGAAAAAGATTTAATCAAAGTTATTCTCTGTGTGCAAAGAAATGTTTTGTTTCATAACTAGTCAAAATATTTGGAGATTTAATGGCAAGCTGTGATTCAGCTTGTTTCTCTTCTGAAAAGGAGAAGTAAGGTCAGTAATTTGATGCATTTTTTTTTATCTTTTTTTTTTTTCTCCTTTTCTTCTTTTCTTTGTTTAAACAATGACATTCTATTTAGATTATGTAGTGGGTAAAGGGTGGGGAGGGCAGGGAGAGAAGAGTAATGAAAATATGATTAATAAAATAATAACATATTTATTCCTTGTAAAAGTTTATATGTTCTTCAAATGCTATTCCTAATTATACTTTCTTGATTATACTGCTTATGCTTGTTTGTAAATAATCTGTCATGCTTTAACTAATAATAATTAGAACTAAATAATAGTAAATAATATGTTTTATTTTAACTCTATTAATATAAACAGTAAGTAATATTCCATTGTATATACTTCTTATAGCTTTCTCTTACATTTTTTTTATTTCTGCCTTACACCCTTTTACTTTCTACTCTTATTTTCTTTTCTTTATTAATATATAGAAATGCTTTTGATCATATAGACACAGTAAATAATAAGATTTGCATAAAAATTGAGTTGGGACAAAAATATTGAGTTTTATTACTTATTAATAATTTTGGGCTTAATTTCACTTACATAGAGGCTGTAATAACCTGTAAAATACATTGTGAAGGTTTTGTCATGTTTAGATGCATTTACACTGCTAAATGAATGTTTGTCACTAGTTTTTAATAAGTTTCGCGCCAAAATGTTAAGGGAGAGAATCTGGGATGTGGGCTGTCTCATGCACAGTGTCCATGAACTACTTCAAAAGCTTCAACTCTCAGGATTCTCACAGAGAAGCTGAAAGCAACCAGTCTCACCTTTGACCTAGATATCACACTGACACATCACAGATTCAGAAATGTCACTCTACCAGGAAATAGAAATGATACAAATGCGACTATGGGAAGGAAAATGAACTCTTTAACATCTAAATGTGAGTTATTTTATATAATTACTTAAATATCTATGTTATAATTCATAAAATATGTCAGTTATAATGAGTTTAAATGATACAGTTTCTTGTAGTAAGCAAATGTCTTTAGAAGGCATAGAAAATGAAACATTTATTCAAGTGTTTTTGAAAATCTACTTAACAGCAGCTTAATAATCTGTGTTAAAAACTTATGTTCCAAACATATACATTACTATAACCCATTTAATTCATCTGATTGACAAGCATAAATAATTTTATAACTCTATTCTGGAAGAAATTGTCATGTGATATATTTTAAAGCAGTAGTATAGCATGGTTGTAAAATCTGGTTACTAAAATGTGTTTGCTGTGCATTATTTTGTATAAAGTAGACAGATTTATTGTAGGGACAGCTAGTAAGATAGTGCTCGGGAAGGACACAACTCAGTGAGATCATATATATATATATATATATATATATATATATATATATATGTGTGTGTGTGTGTGTGTGTGTGTGTGTGTGTGTGTGTGTGTGTGTGTGTTTGTGTGTGTGTGTGTGTGTGTGTTTGTGTGTGTGTGTTGAGTTTATATACATATATATATATATATATATATATATATGTATATGTGTATGTGTGTGTGTGTGTGTGTGTGTATGTATGTATATATATATATATATATATATATATATATATATATGTGTGTGTGTGTGTGTGTATGTATATATATATATATATATATATATATATATATGTGTGTGTGTGTGTGTGTGTGTCTGTGTGTGTGTGTGTGTGTGTGTGTATGTATATGTGTATATAAGTGTTTCTGAGAATCTGCATAACTATGCAGTATGATTTATAACAATTTCTATGAATACAATATTTTATTCTATTGACAATAATGAGTTTGAGTAAATGCTCATATACAAGCAATTCAAGGTTTTTGGAAGCTGTTAATTGCATTTACACGACAGAAAATAGATGCTTCTTAATATATGTAATGTCTGAATCATATTAGCCAAAGTTTTTGATTTAAATGAATGTTAGAACTTATTTTTCTCTCCTCTTGATTTCTAACATCAAGATTATTTGAATGCTATTTGAATATAAGTGTTTTATATTACATGGATGTATATAGTAGTATGAACAGTTTTTAAAAAAAAAAAAAAAAAAAGGTTTATTTTAGTTTATATGATGCTGTTTTACCAAATGTGTAGTCTTGTCTTGCTAGATAATTGAATTGAAAACTGTTAACCTCAGTTAAATATAACTAGTATTAAATTGATAAGGTGGTAGCTGAGGTACTGCTGCTTATGGTAGGGGGTTAACTTGAGTGGTAAATACTACTCTAAGTTGGAGTTTATAACTCCAGGCTGGATGCAAGGTTTAATCCTTACATTATTTTCACTTGTTCATTGTTATTTGTATATAGTTTTGACATCCACAATATATTTTGTACATTCATTGTCACTACAAACAAAATTGAATCCTATATGAAATCCCATAAGAGATTCAATAAATACAGCTATATTTAAAGGTACACCTAAAGGAGGAGATGTAAAATTACTTATCTTGTTATTTGTTATTTTGATCATAAGATTCTTAAGTTTTAAAAATGCCAAATGACATCTTTAAAAGGAATTTCTTTAAACATTAATGGATTGAATAATCCATGTAAAAGGGCAAGCCTAATAAGATACATTAATTTACATAAGGCCAACTTAGTCTTCCTGCAAGAAACCCATCTCTTGAAAAAGATATTGATAAACTAGCCACAAACAAATATACAGTATTGGTTAGTTCAGAGCACACTCAGAAAAAAGAGGAGTGGCTATTTTATGGAATAAAAGTATGCCCATTCCTAAAACCATTAAGTCTTATCAGGATGACAAAGGAATGTTTTGTATGGTTACAATACAAATTAATGGGAAGACTTACACTTTAATTAATGTATATTGGATACCTGGAATTGGTATTAATACAGTGAAACATCATCTTGATAAGATCATATCACTCTCTATAGGAGATATTATTTTAGCTGGTGACTTTAATTGTATACTACATGAAAGTGATACTACCACTATAGGGAAAAGAAGAATTACATCTAATGCAAAACATTTAAATGATTTTGCTAATTCTTATCATTTGAATGATATTAATAATCAGATAGATTCAAAATCATTACCATACACCTTTTTTTCTAACAGATACAAAACTTATTCAAAAATAGATAGGGTATTTATTTCTAACCAGATGGTAACAGATTTAATTAATTCCAAAATCATTTCATGTCCTATATCTGATCATAATTCAATTGTTTTTGAATTCATGATAAAAAATACTCATAATGTTCAGATCAAAAGGATACCAGCATACTTAACTCAACTAAAAGACTATAAAGAATATATACTTTCAGAAGTAAAACATTTTTTAGACATAAATAATACTCCTGAAGTCTCCATTGTTTATGTTTGGGATACCTTAAAATCATACCTATATGGACAAAGTATCAGATGGTATAATAATAAAAGGAAATCTTGGGATAAGGAATTGTTAGATATTCAAAGTAAATTAGACTCTTATAAACATAATAATAAAGAAAATATTATGGACAAGAAAGTTATTGAAGAAATAAACAAACTAAATGAGAAATACAAAGAAATTTTAACTCATAAAGTTAAAATAACTTTAGAGAATACAAGTTTTGTCTTATTCAATAAGCCCCAAATACTTACATAGACTTAAAAATAAAACAAAAAGGTTGAATAAACAAAACCATATCAAAGAAATCTTTTCTCTAAGGAAAAAGAAGAATGTTTCTAGTATACCAGAAATACTAGATGAATTTAGAAATCACTTTCACAAAATTAACCATAATAACATTAACATGGAACCTAAAGATAAAATAAAGGAGTTTATAACCACAAACATGAATAAAAAGCTTAATAAACAACAGATTAAACTATTGGACAAGAGTATTTCATATACAGAAGTTATTACACAAATAAATAAGCTTAAATCAAACAAAGCACCGGGTAATGATGGTGGTATACCAGAGATATATAAAATCCTTTCTAAAAGTACATATTCATTAATACATAAGGTTTTTATTTTGGCCCAAACTGAGTTAATAACCCCCCCATCTTTGCAATATACATTTATTTCGCCAATTTTAAAACCTAATAAAGATCCAACTAGATGTTCTTCATATCGGCCCATCTCATTACTTAATGTTGATTATAAAATGTTTATGAGTATTTTTGCTGATAGATTGAAGACAATCATTCCCGGCATTATAGATATAGATCAGACAGGCTTCATTGTAAATAGAAATACTTTTGATAATATAAGAAGAACTTTAACATTAATAGATTTTGCAAATAGGAAAAAGAAAGATTTAACACTTATTAGTCTTGATATAAGTTCAGCATTTGATTCAGTAAGTTAGGACTATCTGTTTACCTTAATGAAGTGCACAAACTTCTCAGATGCATTTGTAAATCTAATTGAGCATTTATACAAAGGAACGTTGGCTTATATAAAGGTAGGAACATATGTTTCACAAAAAATACCCATTCTTAAAGGTACAAAACAAGGATGTCCACTTTCTCCACTATTATTCACTTTAGTAATGGAGCCTTGGGCTAATTTGATCAGAAACAGTACTGACATAGAGGGTTTTGAAATAGATGAAAATACAACATCCAAAATTCAACTTTTGCAGATGATGTTCTAATTACATCAGCAGGATCTAATTCTTCTATGCAGTCTCTATTTGATAACATGATGAATTTTAAAAGTATTTCTGGTTTAATATTCAATGAAGAAAAACTAAAATACTACCTATATATACACGAAAAATATTCTCATTAGTGATTTTACTAAATATGTACCCAATTCAGGTCAGATAACTTATTTAGGTATAATACTATCTAAAGATATTAAATCTATTATATATAATAATTATAATACCTGTTTTCTTAATATACAAAACCTTTTAATACCTGGAATAATATGTTTTTACTATGGAGGAGAGACTTACAATTATTAAAATGATAATATTCCCCAAGATTTTATACTTAATACAATCAATAATACTTCCACCTACAAAAATAATTATCAAGAAACTGAATACACTAATGTTAAATTTCCTATGGGCACCTAATAGACCTAGGATTGCATTAAAGAAACATACTAATAGCTGCTCTCAAGCGGGTATTTCTTTTCCAGACTTTAATTTATATACTATCTCTTCTATTGTAAAAGTTATTACTTTATTAATAGATCAGTCATATGTCACAAAATGGAAAGATTATTGGGAGCAATTAGTATGCACTTCATGAAAATCTCCTTAACACATAAAAATATGATTGTAAATAACTCCATGTTATGGTTACTAAAGGAATTTTGTACTTCACCTATTACACCTAAACATATGGTTTGTTACCCATTAAATATTATTATTAGTTATCGTAACTTTATATTCATGCACCCTAAGCATAGGGAATGGAATTTTATTGTATTCCCTATAATGTATACTCAGGGTATGCTTTTGTCATCTACTTCTGAAGGAACTCATTTAGCTATAGATAATGATCTAAAGTACTGGTATCAGTTGATATCTGATAATAAAGTTAAAAATCTAGATTTCTTAAAACAAGAATTTGATCTAAGAGAAAACTTGCTGGTTAGAGGTTCAGACCTTTAGACAACATCTCATTAATAAAATAGATCTAATGTCTATAAAAGTTAAAGAATCTATTCCAACACTGATTGATTACTTGATATTAAATTTACAACATAAAGTTTCTGATAAAGGTAAACTTTCATACATACATAAAATTATCAGACAAGAAACTTTTTACAGTGTAGATTCATACTGGAATTATTTCACTTCTATTAATGGGGACCCACCAAATCAACAAGATAAACAATATATATTGAATCTGCTTATAGAACTACGCCTTCCATTGTCTGGAGACTTTATACATGGAAATTTTACATAGATCTTTTATACACCTTTGATGATGAATAAAATAAATAATAAAGATAATTTATGTAAGAGATGTAATGTAGAAATTAATGCTGACTGGGCTCATATGTTTTATGACTGTATAAAATTGAAAGAATACTGGAAGTCAATTAATGAATTTTTGCAGGCTCTTTTTACAGATAATTTCATTATTTCTAAATCTCTTATATTATTCAACACACCTGTACCTCAAAGTGTTAAAAAGGTTAAGCTTCCCTTGTTATGGTCTATTCTAGCAGTGGCTAGGAAAATAATAACTAGAAATTGGATTTCAGATACACCTCCTTCGTTCAATGAATTTAAAAATGTTATGAATATATTGTGCCATATGTAAATAAACACAATTAGGACAAGAACAAATAGAAAAACATCTTATTATATTGTATGGGATAATTTACAAAATTTGTTAAAAAAATTTTAATTTCAATAGCATGGTATTTTAGTTTAATTAATTGATCTGATTGTAGTGGATGTCTTTGTAAATACTTTAGTTGTTTTGTTGAATATTATAATAATACCTATTTTTAATTACTTGTATAAAATTGTTATGATATTTCTCTTATATGTTAAAACAATAAACCTGTTTTGAAAAAAAAAAGGAACACTCAAAATGCAGAAATTCCGGAACATTGCCACAACATTAGCACTAACACAGTCCCTGGGATTCATGAAGCTTGCACCAGGTGCAGGCGTAGCGTCAGCATTGCAACACCAAATATGGCCGGCGAGTGATCCAGGTACGAGCTGTTTCCATGTGCACTATCTGTGTATGCTACGCCCGCACAGCTCCAGGGGCCTGTATGCTAATTACCCCATGTGCAGCAGTGTAGCATGCAAATGAAGGTATGTAGCGATCCAGAAAGTGGTACAGGCGTAGTGTAAGCATGCAGAAATGTAAACCGTAAAAAACGGTTTACATTTTTGCAAACATAAAATCAGAGCCATGACAGCCGACCAAAGACATGTATTATATTATTAATATATGCCAATGGCTAAATATATAGCTACTGGCATAAAAAAATGTACAAAATATAAAAATAATATTACATTTTTTTTTTGCACTATCGCAAAGTTTAAGCGCAGGGCAGCAGTGCGCAAATGGGATCACAAGGAAAATAGAAAAATATAAAATAAAACTGCAATGTAACACATATCATGATTTCCCCATAATAGAAAAAACAGCAACAAAACAACCAATGCACCACAAAAGAACTAATTCCACAAACTTTAAGAAAAAAGTAGTAAAGACTTTTTATTTCATTAAGCGCTTTTCATCTGGCTGGATAGCTAGACTTCTTCATTTACAATTAAAATGTTCAAGACACAATATATAACATAAACGTCAATCAGCTGATCCACCCTATAGTTAAAACAGCTGATCGAAACCAACCAATACATACCCTCACAGCCTAAACCAAAATGCCTAAAACACTCATACCATGTATTGTAACTACTTCTAATTAAGTTAATTTACTTACATATTTATAAATAATTATTAATAATCATTGTTTATATATTTATAAATATTATAAAAATTTACAAAATACTTAATATTCTATACAAGGAAATATACAAGTGTAAAAGTTAAAAATAAAAAAATACCAAAAATGTATATAAATGAGTTTCTGACTTTAGGTGTATCCATACTCAAAGTCCATAAACTTTTAATCAAACTAAAGCAGTTAAGCTAATAATACAAAACTCATACATCCCTCCTACTGTGTCAACTCTACTTGATAAAATACTGTACATAAGATGTAAAATTCATTAGTAGTGTGTACTATATAAGGTACTATACATCTCTACCCTAAGCAATTTTTAAAACTAATCTAAACAGTACATGACAATAATTATCTTGAAAGACTATTGAGTTTTAAAATACACTTGATAGAATACATCTCATTAATGCCTGGATAGTGGCATGCAAACGTATGTAATTGCCAAAACAATTCAATTTTTTTAAGTAACAATGATACTGGGCCACCTCTAGAATCCGAGATGACACATTCTATGGCTCTAAACATAAAACCATGATTGGGAAAAGAGTGAGTGTGTCTAGCTAAAGCATTATCTAGTTTGTTAGTTCTAATACTATACAAATGTTCATATACTCTGTCCCTCAACCTTCTATCAGTCTTTCCGATATAGAAGGCAGGGCAGCTATAACACTTAGCAAGATAAACCACTCCTTCTATATTGTAATCAAACCTATGTTTGGTGGTGTATCTAACCCCTCTAATAGAGAAGTTTGTCCCTACCTCTATATATCTACAATATGGGCACATATGACATTTGTACATACCCCCATGTTTTGTACTAAAGTTAATAGGTTTATAAACTTCTAACAAATTCTTTAAGTTCCTACCTTTCTTAATCGCTACCTTGGCAAAGTCATGTAGTTCATTAACAATAGATAGATCTGCTTTAATAAATTTCCAGTTCTTTCGTACTATGTTTACAAATTTGTAATTATCCATATAAAACGTAAGAATGAAACTACATGGATCCACAGGCTTACCAGGTAACTCATCTAGTAAAATGCCTTCTTGGTCAATAACACTATCTAAGACAGTGTTAGAGAGTTTAGGGGCTAAAATAGGTCTATAGATACCTAAAAGTCTCTTTCTTGTTACCGCTTGACTTATTTCATCCAGTAGTACATTCGGGTAGCCCCTCTTTTTAAACATACCTACTAATTTGTCACATTCATCCAGAAAGTCCTGTTCATCTGAGACCATTCGGGCCACCCTTACTGGTTGCCCTTTTACTCATCATCATCATCTTCTTTCGGCTGTTCCCGTTAGGGGTCGCCACAGCGGATCATCTGTTTCCATTTCTTCCTGTCCTCTGCATCATGCTCTTTCACACCAACCGCCTGCATGTCCTCTCTCACCACATCCATAAACCTTATCTTAGGCCTTCCTCTTTTCCTCTTACCTGGCAGCTCCATCCTTAGCATCCTTTTCCCAATATACCCAGCATCCCTCCTCAGCACATGTCCAAACCAACGCAATATCGCCTCTCTTGCTTTGTCTCCAAACTGTCCAACCTGAGCTGACCCTCTAATATACTGATTCCTAATCCTGTCCATCCTAGTCACACCCAGTGCAAATCTTAACATCTTTAACTCTGCCACATCCAGCTCTGACTCCTGCCTTTTCGTCAACGCTACCGTCTCCAACCCATATAACATAGCTGGTCTCACTACCCTCTTGTAGACCTTCCCTTTCACTCCTATTGGTACCCATCTGTCACAAATCACTCCTGACACTCATCTCCACCCATCCCACCCTGCCTGTACTCTCTTCACCTCTCTACCAGACTCACCATTACTCTGAACTGTTGATCCCAAGTACTTAAACTCATCCACCTTTACCAGCTCTACTCCCTGCATTCTCATCATTCCTCTACCCTCCCTCTAATTTACACACATATATTCTGTTTTAGCCCTGCTGACCTTCATTCCCCTCCTCTCTAAAGCATATCTCCACCTCTCCAGGGTCTCCTCAACCTGGTCCCTACTCTCTCTACATATCACAATGTCATCTGCAAACATCATAGTCCACGGGGCCTCCTGTCTAATCTCATCTGTCAACCTGTCCCTCACCACTGCAAATAAGAAAGGGCTCAGAGTTGATCCTTGATGTAATCCCACCTCCACTTTAAACGTATCTTGTCACTCCCACCGCAGTCCTCACCAATGTCACACTACCCTTGTACATATCCTGTACAACTTTTACATACTTCTCTGCCACTCCCGACTTCCTCATACAATACCACAACTCCTCTCTAGGCACCCTGTCATATGCTTTCTCTAAGTCCACAAAGACACAAAGCAACTCCTTCTGACCTTCTCTGTATTTCTCCAACTACACTCTCAGAGCAAATATTGCATCTGTAGTGCTCTTTCCTGGCATGAAACCATACTTCTGATCACTAATCATCACCTCCCTTCTTAACCTAGCTTCCACTACTCTTTCCCATAACTTCAAGCTGTGACTGATCAATTGTATCCCTCTGTAGTTACTGCAGCTCTGCACATCACCCTTATTCTTAAAGATCGGTACCAAAACACTTTTTCTCCACTCCTCAGGCATCCTCTGACTTTCCAAAATTTCATTAAACAATCTGGTTAAAAATTCCACTGCCATTTCTCCTAAGCACCTCCATGCTTCCACTGGTATGTCATCTGGGCCAACAGCCTTTCCATTCTTCATCCTCTTCATAGCTGTCCTTACTTCCTCCTTGCTAATCTGCTTCACTTCCTGATTCACTATCCCCACATCATCCAACCTTCTCTCTCTCTCTCTCATTCTCTTCATTCATCAGCCCTTCAAAGTACTCTTTCCATCTACTCAACACACTCTCCTCACTTGTGAGTATGTTTCCCTCAATGTCCTTTGTCACCCTTACCTGCTGCACATCTTTCCCAGTTCTGTCCCTCTGTCTAGCCAATCAGTACAGGTCCTTTTCTCCCTCTTTAGTGTCCAATCTCTCATACAACTCTCTATATGCCTTATCCTTAGCCTTTGCCACCTCTTTCTTTGCTATGTGCCTCATCTCCTTATACTCATATCTACTCTCTTCATCTCTTTGACAATCCCACTTCTTCTTCACCAGCCTCTTCCTCTGTATACTCTCGCGTACTTCCTCATTCCACCACCATGTCTTCTTGTCCTCCTTCCTCTGTCCATATGTCACACCAAGCACCTTCCTAGCAGTCTCCCTTACTAGCGCTGCTGTAGTTACCCAGCTATTCGGTAACTCTTCATTGCCTCCCAGTGCCTGTCTTAACTCTTCCCTGAACTCCACCTCACAATCACCCTTTTTTAACTTCCACCATTTAATCCTTGGCACTGCTTTCACACTCCTCCTCCGCTTTTTGATCACCAACATCATCCTACAGACCACCATTCTATGCTGCTTAACTACACTTTCCCCAGTCATCACTTTACAGTCTCCAATCTCCTTCAGACTGGCCCTTCTACATAGGATATAATCCACCTGTGTGCATCTTCCTCCACTCTTGTACATCACCCTATGCTCCTACCTCTTCTTAAAATACGTATTCACCACAGCCATGTCCATCCTTTTCACAAAATCCACAATCATCTGACCTTCTGCATTCCTCTCCTTAACACCATACCTACCCATCACTTCCTCATCCCCTCTGTTCACTTCACCGACATGCCCATTGAAGTCCGCTCCAATCACTAGTCTCTCACCCTTGGGTACACTCACCACCACTTCATCCAACTCACTCCAAACTTTTTCTTTCTCATCCATCACACACTCAACTTGTGGAGCATATGCACTAACAACATTCATCATTACACCATCAATTTCAAGCTTCATAAACATCACTCTATCAGACACTCTCTTCACCTCCAAAACACTCTTGGCATACTGTTCCGTAAGGATAACCCCTACCCCATTTCTTCTGCCATCCACACCATGATAGAGCAATTTGAACCTGCCTCCTATGCACTTGGCCTTACTTCCCTTCCATCTGGTCTCTTGCACGCACAGTATATCAACCTTCCGTCTCTCCATCATATCAGCTAGCTCTCTCCCTATACCAGTCATACTGCCAACATTCAAAGTTCCTACCCTCAGTACTACACTCCTAACCTTCCTCCTCTCTTCCTGCCTTCGGGGCATGCCTTCTGTCTCCTCTTCTTCTTTGGCCAACAGTAGCCCAATTTCCGCCAGCACCCTGTTGGCTAGCAGTACTGGTGGCGGTCGTTGTTAACCCGGGCCTTGACCGATCCTTTACTACAGAATGTTTTTGAAATGATGGATGGCAACTACTATAATGAAGGAAAGTATTGGAATAAGTTTCCTTTTTAAATATACTAGCTTTCAGGCATTTATTTGTTCTATCCTTTCTTAAATCTACATCAAGGTAGGATATTCTATCACTATTAAAACAGTGTGTGAATTTAAAAAAATCAGTAGTGTTGTTCAACTGAGTAACCAAATCTAAAGCTTCATTTTCATTTCCTTTAAATAAAATAAATATATAATCTAGGAAACAAGTGTAGAAACTAATCTGTTCCATAATATGAGTTACTCCAAAAATATATTCCTGTTCCCAAAATGCCATAACTAGGTTGGCAAAACTGCTACCACAGGGGGAGCCCATGGCAACCCCTATCTTTTGTAAAAAGTATCTGTTGTTAAAAGTGATAAAGTTGTTCGACAAAACAATGTCCAACAACTCTTCTATCAATTTTACTTCACTTTGGGGGGGGGGGGGGCACCATCCTGTGTAGCAGTAAGCCAACCCATTCAATACCTTCATTGTGGGGGATGGAAGAATATAAATCCCTCACATCAATTGTAAGGAAATTAACATCATCCTCGTATTCTAAATTGTTTAAATTGGCCAAAAAGGTCCAGGAATCCTTACAAATCTGACTTTGTTGAGTTTCATATTTTTAAGCATATAGTCAATAAATTTAAAGCAAGCATATGTAATGATGGCTCTAGCATCCACTAATGGTCTCATAGGGGGGGGTTAGTGATACACTTGTGAATCTTTGGAACTCCAAAGATAGTAGGCATTCTTGGTGCTGGTGTATCAAGAAAATTAACAATTCCTACATCTACCCTTGCTTCAATAAACAACTCGTCAAAAGTAGAACGAATTCTAGCATAAGCTATATTTAACTCATTTTGGACACTTCAATATATGTTTCACTTGCTAAAATGTCTTCCATTTTCTTAGTATATTCATCTAATTCTAGTATCACTAACCTGCCTCCTTTATCCGGTTTCATAGTTCTGACACGGGCTTGCTGAAGCACAGATAAAGCTTCCTTTTCTTCCCTAGTTATGTTAAATTTCAAAGTACAACTTTTTCTGTTTGTAGTTGCTTGGTTAAAAAAATCCAATATGCACACTTTTTCAAACAAAGCTATAGTAGGTTGTAATTGAGGGCAAAAAGTACTAGATACATAAAATGGTGTTACTGTAGGTTGCTCCTCCCCAAACAAAAATTTAAAATTAAGTTTTCTTGTAAACAACTTAAAATCTGTGATTAAATCGGCTATATTAGTTTTTACTGTGGGGACAAAAGTAAGTCCTTTTGCTAACAAATCAGCCAGCACCAAATCCACTTTAAAATCAGAATAATTAAAAATATTAAAGTCACCTTGTGCATTACACACTACTGTGTGTTTTAATCCATTTAGTTCCGGAGACTGACTTTCTAGTCCTTCACTCCCTGTTATTTCTGATGTGAGCTATAATAAATTTTCGGAGGTCCCTGCCTCAGGTTGTAGCCTGAGGCAGGATGCTGAAAATTTCCTCCATTAATAGAACCATGTTGCTGGCCCACAAAGTTAGTCTTCCTTCTTTGAACTCCTCCGCTGTTCGTGTTATTATTGCTAATGTTATTTTTAAAACCACTACTCTTCTTTTTAGTAGATACATATGTCCAACCCTCTTCATTCTGATCCGGTCTTTGAACAGGTAGAGCTGTTTGATTCACTCCTACTGCTAGAGCAGCTTCCTGGATGCCAAAGTTTGTTTGTGTGCCGGATTGTGACAATGGTGGAGCAGGATAGGCAAAGCCTTTTGCGTACGCTTCTCTGTCCCAGTTTAACTTTTTAAGTTTTGTACTCTTTAGCTTCTCTATATGCTGGGCAATACTTGTAAATGACATTTCATAATCATATTTGTATCTATGAAAATCACCATCATTCTTAATTTCTTCGTCTATAGCAGATGCTTCATGTAATAAACCGTCTACCATAATTTGATAATGTTTGCTAATTAACTCTAAAAGTTCAATTCCATGATTTTTGAACATTTTAATCAAATCTTTATGGAAGTCTGAACCGCTTATACGGCCTGTGGGGTATTGCCAAACACGAAGACCTTTGGGTACTATACCCTCACTGACACATTCTTTAAAATAGGCAAGCTCTAACTGAAGATTTTTGTATTTAAGCAGTTTCACATCCAACTGCTTTAATTTGTCAGTGATATTCTCTTTTTGCGTGTTTTCTGCGGCCGAATGACCCAAAGTTACACTAGTAGAAGTTTATTGCAGTGATGGCAACCATTCTAACCAAGAGTTTAAACTAGTGGATGTGTGTGAGGTACAACTTCAGTTTCACTAATGTTGTGAGAGGATATTTTAAAGGTGTCTTTTATGTGTATTTGGGATTTGGGAAGATTTTGGATTTAAAAAAAGCTGATTGTCACTGAGCCAGTTTTCAACAGAGTTGAAAGCCTGCTAAGTGATAGGTTGAAACTGGGAAGGACTATTAGATGACCAAATGACAGTGGGGTCATATGCATATTGTATAAGTGTAGTCTGTTGGGAGTATGTATGTAGATTATTTATAAATATATTAAAAAGGAGAGGGACAAGTATGGAGCGTTGAGGGACATCTGTATTAACTGGGAAAAAATATGAGTAAGTGGAGAGCCATTTAACTAATTGTAGCTAGTTAGATAGGTAGCTAGACAACCACGTGACTGTAGTACTGGAAAAAGCCTAAAGCAGACATTTTAGTTTGGTATGTGAGACTGTATCAAAAGCTTTAGAGAGATCTAAAAAGAGGGAAGAAACTAAATTGTTATCCCTGACTTTAATGATGTGGTCCAAAATGGCAACAGGGGCAGTTGTTGAGCTATGATCTGGGAGAAAGCAGAGGTTAATAGATTTTTCTTGGAGTAAGTATTGTACAATTTATGAATACATTTTTCTAAGGTCGTGGAAAAAAGGGGGAACAAGATTGCAGATGGTCTGAAGTTTGTTATTTCAGTGTAGTTTCCCCTTTATGAAGAGGAATGATGTAATTTTTTTTTTCAGAGAGATGGGACATATGGCTCACAAACTGATCGATTGATCAAGATAGAGATTGGGTAGGCAATAGAGGGGGCAGCAATCTTTAGATATTCATATGGAAGATTGTCTACAGAAGGTGAGCAGAGCTTAAGTTTGTATAATAGTTTTTATATAGGAAGTATGACAAATTTTAAGTTGAAAATGGCATTGTTAGAGCTTTGAAGTTTGTCAGAAGTGGCAGGAATCTGTAGGGAGTTTTGGGTGAGGGTGGTTATTGAGTCTATAATGTAGGAGTTAAATTTAGAAGCAGTTTCTAAGGGTAAGATGTCTGGACAAAGGTTAAGGTTAGTAGGAGTTCCAGGGTATAATATTTTCTTGATAGTCGACCAACATTTTTGGGGGTTGTGTTTTTGGTTATCCTTTCTTGTCAGCAGTAACTTGTTTTTTTTGTCATGTTTCAAAGTTGTTTGTAGATCTGTAGGTGAGCTTGAGGTTTGTATTTTGTCAGTTTCCCCAAGCTTTGGCTCTCTTATACATTAGTTATCTAATAGAAGGTGGATAGGCAGGGTGACTGGTTGAATTTAACTCTATTTTTTCTTATACGAACAATGCTATTGAGAATGTTGAGAAATATTGTATTAAATTTTAGAACAGCATTATCAAGTGGTAGGGAATAGGGGAGAGACCAATTAATGTTATTAAGGATGTTGTTAAACATCTTGGAAATGAAATTGGAGAGGTAACAAAAGTCTTTACAAAGGTGCTGTTTGATATGGTCAGTTGCTACTCTCTGGACATAGGTGGGATGAATCACTGAGGGATTTCAGGAGGGTTTTTGGAGAGTTATAAAGGTTTGGATATAAGACTAGGATTCGGTCCAGAATAGTCCCAGTGCTATTAGCTTTGTTGAAGTGAGTATAGGAAGTTATGAGTTGTTTGAAACCATAGACTTACACTAGTGGAAGGGTAGTCTGATGTGAAGGTTTGCCAATTAATATTGACATCACCAAGCATTATTATTTCATGAGAAATGGAACTAGATACGCAGTGTAGACTGTCTTCTACAATAGGGGTGTTATTTTCTGGGGGAATATATAGTTTACAGTGTAAGACAAGGATTTCAGCAGAGAGGAATTTAGGTAGAGAAACAGAAGAAGGAGAGATGAAGATATGGTTAGAGAACTTCACCATCACATTTTTAATTTAATCTGTGAGAGTGGATGATAGTATAGCCGGGGGGGGGGTCAGAGTCTTTTATATGTGGTTAAAGCTAATTTTCTGTAAGAATAATAATGCCCAGGGAGTAATGAGTGATCCAGGAATTAAATTCAGAGACTTCATTTGCTATACTTTGAATATTCATGGATATGATTTTCAAGTTTTTAGTAGCTGTTGTTATAGTAGAAGAGGGAGCTGGTGGAGAAGAGAGGCAGTTGGGACTTGGGTTTGGGTAGACATCACTGAATAATATGATCTTTTTACAGTATGCATACAGTAGTGAGGGTTTACGTATGTTAGTATTAAATTTAAATTTTACTTTACATGGGTTGGGTGAAGGGTTAAGAATTTTATATCTGAAAATGAGATAGGGTGGCAAGCGAAATAAGGTAGAAGCAATAGCAATAGTAAACAGATGGCACGTGACATAGGGAGTCTGAGTAAGGGTAGAGGATTGAAAAATAGGTGAGATAGGTATCACATAGCATGTAAGGTATGATAGTAGTAGGAGTAGATTTGTTGATAGAAAGATGAGGAGCATATTTGGTGTGTATTAGAAACAATGATGGAGAAAAGTTGATATATGTATATATAAATACATTATAGAAGGAAATACAACTAACAGTATAGAATAGATGTCAATAGTTCAGAGCAATTGATTATTTTTACTTGGACATACCTGGAATCTGGCTCTTCCCGCTCCGTTTGCCCTTCGCTACGCCCAGGCTCACTCTGCTCTCCTACCCTACCACCATTCCCACCCCCCAGGCTCCTCTCCTGACCTTTATACCTAACTAGGCACTCCCCAAGCCTCTCTCTCAGACCAACTAATTTCTGTATAGCCACTCCTCTTCTTACTCCCTTCAATCCACATCACCATCTGCCTTAGTCTATGTCACATCACTCATACAATACCTAAACTGTACAATCTCTTCAGGCTAATACCCCTTACCTAATCCTCCCACTCTAACCACAACCTACATCAGGTATAACCACCTATATCCCTACTCACTCCTGTAAAGATACCTACTAAAACTTCACAACAATACAGCAACACTTTGTCCAAACAAAATGGGGCCCCGAACCTTTACATTAATAATAAGCCTCGACATCACCTCACACTTAACTTCCTACCACTACACTAGCAACTCAAAATTTCAGACTAAATACCCTATCTGCCCTACCCATTCACAAGACAAATCACCTTTTTCAGTAATATCTCCTTCTATCTACATCTTAAATCTTAACCTTTCCACATTCAAAGTAATCCCACACCAAATAAACAACCACATTTCCTCAAAATATAACATGTCTATAATCAAATGCCTAAAAACTATAATCCAAATAGTATCCTGAATCATACTTAGTGGACATATGCATTCAAACCCTGGCCCTACAAACAATAACAGCCCCCCCACCAAACAATAACATTTTAACCTCCCCCAGGAAAGCAACAGATCTCCTTATAGTCAACGTAAACATAAGGAGCATACTGAACAAAATTCCAGAGCTACACAATACCCTGACCCTCTACTCCTCAACATAGTCCTTCTGACAGAGACCAGGTTGAAACCACTAAGCAATAATAATGACTTTGTTCCACCTGGTTATAATGTTCTTAGACAAGACTAAATATCTGAAAGAGGTGGAGGCATTGCTCTCCTCTTCAAAAACAACCTGACCGTCGAACTTTTAGCCAACAAACAGCCCAAATGCAGAAACTATGCTCACTAAGCTGAAAATCAACTCAAAAAACACTCACACACAACTGGTACCTATATACCCCCTGGCAATAACATTAACACAGTAGAATCCATTCTAGACTGGACATGCTAAAAATTTTCCCAAGAAACAATCATACTAGGCGACATTAATATCAACTGGTCCTCCTGTAACTCACTGCACCCCACTAACTGCATTAACCTCCACGGTTTCACTCAGCTAATAAAAACCATAACACAGGTAGCTAAAGCATCAAAAAGAAGTCCATCCTATACTGGATCCTTACTAACAGACCATCTCAGTCCTACCTCTCAGGCTCCCTCCCAGACACCCTCAGAGAGTACCTTCCCACCTTTATAATTAGACACCAAGTGAATCCATTAAAATCCTCCACCCTCCAATAAATCTGGTACACAAAGAATTTCAAAACCCATGACTTCATACCAGCACTTACTCAATGCAACTGGAGACCACTCTCATCTTTCCTCCTTGAAAGTGCAATAGACTACTTCAATAACACTTTCCTAAACATTCTAAATCATCTTACCCCTATCAGAACTGTCAGAACTAAAACCAACTATGTCCCCTGGCTGACCAGAGATGCCCATCTACTACTAAAACAAAGAGATAAAGCATGGGATTTGTGGCATCAAAATAAAACTCAAACTAATAGACAGGCATACCAGGAACTAAGGAACAAAGCCAAAAAACAAATTAGGACAGACAAAAAAAACACTATATAGGTATTCAAAACAAACAGAAAAATAACCCACAAAAATTCTGGGCTGCCATTAATAAAATCCTACAACCAGGAAAGACCAGTACTCCACCCCCTAACATTGACACCACCACCACCACCAATAACCTTGCCACCCAATTCAAAGAACACTTCACCAAATCCATCCTAGCCCTCATCAATAATATTTCTCCCATTCACATCCAAACCTATCTTCCATACCAGAAGACCAAAACCTCTTCTCCTTACAACCTGTCCCATCTAGCAGAATATATAAATACCTAAACAGGCTTAAACCCACAACCCTGGCTACCGACAAATTACCTGCAGAATATCTAAAGATCGCAACCAAAGCCATTTCTTATCCAGTCTCCATGCTCATTAGTTGCTCTTTATCAGAGCAACACGTTCCTTCTCTGTAGAAATTTTCATATATAATATCACTCCACAAAGGAGGTAAGTCTGTGGAACTATCTGATTACCATCCAATTGCCATTCTATCCCCCTTATCCTTGGAAAATGTATACATTCCCAAATAATGCACTATCTCCTCACTAATAAACTGCTAACAAACACCCAGCATGAATTCTCCCCATTCACAGTACTACCACAGCCATTATTAGCTTTACCAACACGGTAAACCAACATCGAAACAATGGTAACCTAGTATCCACTGCATTTCTAGATCTCTCCAAGGCCTTTGATACTGTTCCCCATCCCAAACTCCTTTCTGCTCTCTCTCTGATCTTAATCTCATCCACACCACACTAGTGTGGTTTCAAGATTATCTAACCAACTGCCAACAAGAAGTAAAATAGCAAAACTCCTTATCTCCCCTCCTACCTGTCAACCTAGGGGTCCCCCAAGGATCCATTCTTGGACCTCTTTTTTCAATATATTTACCAACCAACTCCAAAAAGCTACCCAGCATGTCACTCTAGTCCAGTACACTGATGATTCCACTCTAATCTGCTCCGCCCCATCACTCCCTCAACTCCAGGAATTGACACACGAGTCCTCTACTGCTGTTGAAAGCTGGTTAGCCAACTCTCAACTAATACTTAACCCCAATAAAACACAACTAATGATATTCTATCCCACTAAAGCCTTAGACCCCATACCACCATTCACAATATTCTCAGCTAATAACACCTCTATCACACCTGTCCAACACACCAAACTTCTAGGGGTTATCATAGATCACAACATGAAATTTGATATGCACATTGCACAGACAATAAAGAAAGTCCACAAAAAACTCAGAACCCTATATAGATCCAAAAAGTACCTTAGCAATGACAGTAAAGCCACCATCACAAGAACCCACCTACTATCTACACTTCTCTATGCCTCCCCCATACTCATCAACTTAAACGAAGCAGACTTTAACAAACTAAACACCTGCTATAATAAAATAGCTAGGTTCGCTACTGACTCACCCTTCAGGACACATCACTGCATAGCAATCAAACAATCATCCTGGCTAGAAGTAGTCAACCTGCTCAGATATAACCAGCTTACAATAGCCCATCAGATTCTATATTATCCCAACAGAGTTCCTGCTCTTCATGGTCTAATTAACATCTGCTCTAACAAATGCCTATTAAGATCCACCAGTAAAGCACTGACTGACATAGGCAAAAGTAACAATAGCTCTAGGGACTTGTTTTCCATTTCTGTTGCAAAAGCATGGAATACCATCCCTGTAGATATTAGGACAACTGAAAACAAAAATAATTTCAAAAAACTCCTCCGGTCCCATTTACATAGTTCTTGGTTATGTAATTGTTCTGACCCTGGGTAGCTTCACTTAATTAGATCATATCGTACTTTAAACTTCTATGAAAGCTTGCAACAACTCCTTTCTATACTCTTAATCAATGTGTGGTTACTGTACTAGCCAATGATGAATGTAACCAAATGACTGAACAAAATGTCCTTTCAACTCTATTGTTTATTTTAACACATTGTGCTCCTTATAGTATGCTTACGTTTTACTCCTTTCTTGGCCTTGAAACTGTACTTTAGTAACGTTTTGACTCTGTACTGTACTTTATTAACATGTGTCTTGTATTTACTATATTTGCTGTACTAATCATTGTGGAGCCTTTCTCCCAGGGCCTCTGCTGAAAATGGGATCCATGCCCAGTCAGACTTTCCCTGTAAGCAAATGTAAAATAAATAATAAATAAATAATAAAATAATTAAAAATAAAGAATTAAAAAGAATTAGGCAGGAATTTGAATAGGTATGTAGAATATGGGATGCTAAGAATCTGGAACAGAGAGAAGGCTGATAGGAGAAGAAAGAGGACAACTGTATATATATATATATATATATATATATATAAAGAATAACAAAAATGCTAAAGAGAAAGGAGTGTAACAGGAGGCAATAGTGGGTGTAAACAGTGAGATGGAGGCTGAGGACTGCTGTTGAAGAGAGGTATAACTAGATAGGTGAAGCCCCAAGGGTGGTGATATGGATAATATGATTTGGGTAGTGGGTGTTAGTGACAGGTTCAGGGTAGCAGAATGACAGATTGCTTGGATAGGAAGAGGAGGGTTTTGTGAAGGTATAAAAATATGGATAGTGGGGGTTGGTGGTGTTTGGGGTTGGGTAGGGGAGCAGAGTTAGCCCAAAATGAGGGTGAATGGAATGGGCTGCACCAGCTGAAATGGCAAAGAAGTATGGAAGGGTAGGAAAAAAACTATTTGTAGACTTAGTGGTGAGTAGGCTAAGAAGTCTTATGTGACAGAAGGTGCAATGTTACAAAGTCGTAGTAATTATATGGGGGTTAGCAGAAAGAGTTTCAAATCCAGGGTTAACCAGATGCAGTTGTAGTTAGTAGAAAAGCCTGCCTAAAGATATACTAAGTACTGCAGTTTATTATTTTTGCTGTTTCAGTAAGGAAAGGTCACTATTTACATCTTACAGTGACTGCACTGGAAGTTATAGGGGAAGACAGACAGCTTTATACTGCAGCAAAGAACAAGTGAGGTAAAGTATGGTAAGGTAGGTAAAGTGAGGGAGGACTTTTGCAGTGGGTATATATGTAGCGTAGAACAGACAAGAAGGATGGGAGCTCAAGAAAAGGCTGCATTTTCCATTATAAAGAGCATTACCAGGGAGCTTGTTAGTTCTAGTGGGAGTGTATGTTAGGATTGCTATGTTAGACATGACAGTAAATGACATACATGATTAATATGCCTGTCTCTCTCGTGGTCCTTATTAGAGTAAACTTCAGTATTGGATGTTGTTACACGGACAATGATGATCTGATAGATGAAAGTTCATTGTAACAGTTGAAGGAAAAAGGTTGTCAAAGTAAGACAGAGAGGGTTTGGCTAAAAATAAGAATAAGCAGAGGAAAAAAAAATACAAATCAGAGGGTGATAAGAGAGTAAAACTAAATTACGGCTGATATACAATTAGTTGGGGAACAAAAGATAAAAAGGCATTAACAGTCTGTATTAGGTAACTCAAAACTCTGAAATAAAACTTAAAGCGCAACTGCCAGAAGGTTAACTCAGAGGTCATTTGGCATTAGAAATTCACAAAATGGTTAATACTTTTCAACTCATTTAACATTTGCATATTGTTAAGAATACATTAATGATTTAAAAAAAACAGAGCCATAACTGTCTAGCTGCAAGTCTAAAGGTAATTTACATAAACTGTTATATGCAACTGTGGCAGGTCAAGTATACACCACATATAATACTGATGCCTGCACAATACTCCTAACAGAGATTAATACCTTGTTCTGAGTTAGTTACAAAAAACTATAAAGGACTCAGCTATGCTGGGCACCAGGTAAAAAGAGGACCAGTAAAATTAATTAAATTGACATATAATCAGTTAGAGAATGACTCTATATGAAACAGAACAGTAGAGCCAACCAGTCCTTCTTTGTAGAAATAAAAGGTATAGCCTCATACCAGAATATTCAGATAACAGAGATATCAGAGTTAGCAAGAATGTAGACCAGTTATATCTGTATATTCAGTACACATTTATCAATTAGATTAACAAGCAACATCAGCTTAACATGAAAATACCAAAGTATTTTATATATCTAGTGTGCTCTTGTAGGTTAACTAACAGTATTTGCCTGCTACACTCAAGGAACACTCAAAATGCTGAAATTCCGGAACATTGCCACAACATTAGTACTAACACAGTCCCCGGGATTCATGAAGCTTGCACCAGGTGCAAGCGTAGCGTCAGCATTGCAACACCAAATATGGCCGGCGAGTGATCCAGGTACGAGCTGTTTCCATGTGCACTATCTGTGTATGCTACGCCCGCACAGCTCCAGGGGCCTGTATGCTAATTACCCCATGTGCAGCAGTGTAGCATGCAAATGAAGGTATGTAGCGATCCAGAAAGTGGTGCAGGCGTAGTGTAAGCATGCAGAAATGTAAACTGTAAAAAACGGTTTACATTTTTGCAAACATAAAATCGGAGCCATGACAGCCAACCAAACACATGTATTATATTATTAATATATGCCAATGGCTAAATATATAGCCACTGGCATAAAAAAATGTACAAAATATAAAAATAATATTTAATTTTTTTTTTGCACTATCGCAAAGTTTAAGCGCAGGGCAGCAGTGAGCAAATGGGTTCACAAGGAAAATAGAAAAATATAAAATAAAACTGCAATGTAACACATATCATGATTTCCCCATAATAGAAAAAACAGCAACAAAACGACCAATGCACCACAAAAGAACTAATTCCACAAACTTCAAGAAAAAAGTAGTAAAGACTTTTTATTTCATTAAGCGCTTTTCGTCTGGCTGGATAGATAGACTTCTTCAGATACAATTAAAATATTCAAAACACAATATATAACATAAACGTCAATCAGCTGATCCGCCCTATAGTTAAAACAGCTGATCGAAACCAACCAATACATACCCTCACAGCCTAAACCAAAATGCCTAAAACACCCTTACCATGTATTGTGACTACTTCTAATTAAGTTAATTTAAACCTACTTACATATTTATTAATAATTATTAATAATCATTGTTTATATATTTATAAATATTATAAAAACTTGTAAAATACTTAATATCCTATACGAGGAAATATAAAAGTATAAAAATCAAAAAACAATAATAAAAAATACCAAAAATGTATATAAGTGAGTTTCTGACTTTAGATGTATTCATACTCAAAGTCCAGAACTTCTAATCAAACTAAAGCAGTTAAGCTAATAATACAAAACTCATACATCCCTCCTACTGTGTCAACTCTACTTGATAAAATACTGTACATAAGATGTAAAATTCATTAGTAGTGTGTACTATATAAAGTACTATACATCTCTCCCCTAAGCAATTTTTAAAACTAATCTAAACAGTACATGACAATAATTATCTTGAAAGACTATTGAGTTTTAAAATACACTTGATAGAATACATCTCATTAATGCCTGGATAGTGGCATGCAAACGTACGTAATTGCCAAAACAATTCAATTTTTTTAAGTAACAATGATACCGGGCCACCTCTAGAATCCGAGATGACACATTCTATGGCTCTAAACATAAAACCATGATTGGGAAAAGAGTGAGTGTGTCTAGCTAAAGCATTATCTAGTTTGTTAGTTCTAATACTATACAAATGTTCATATACTCTGTCCCTCAACCTTCTATCAGTCTTTCCGATATAGAAGGCAGGGCAGCTATAACACTTAGCAAGATAAACCACTCCTTTTATATTGCAATCAAACCTATGTTTAGTGGTGTATCTAACACCTCTAATAGAGAAGTTTGTCCCTACCTCTATATATCTACAATATGGGCACATATGACATTTGTACATACCCCCATGTTTTGTACTAAAGTTAATAGGTTTATGAACTTCTAACAAATTCTTTAAGTTCCTACCTTTCTTAAACACTACCTTGGGAAAGTCATGTAGTTCATTAACAATAGATAGATCTGCTTTAATAAATTTCCAGTTCTTTCGTACTATGTTTACAAATTTGTAATTATCCATATAAAACGTAAGAATGAAACTACATGGATCCACAGGCTTACCAGATAACTCATCTAGTAAAATGCCTTCTTGGTCAATAACACTATCTAAGACAGTGTTAGAGAGTTTAGGGGCTAAAATAGGTCTATAGATACCTAAAAGTCTCTTTCTTGTTACCTCTTGACTTATTTCATCCAACTCTGACTCCTGCCTTTTCGTCAACGCTACCGTCTCCAACCCATATAACATAGCTGGTCTCACTACCCTCTTGTAGACCTTCCCTTTCACTCCTATTGGTACCCGTCTGTCACAAATCACTCCTGACACTCATCTCCACCCATTCCACCCTGCCTGTACTCTCTTCTTCACCTCTCTTCCAGACTCACCATTACTCTGAACTGTTGATCCCAAGTACTTAAACTCATCCACCTTTACCAGCTCTACTCCCTGCATCCTCATCATTCCTCTACCCTCCCTCTAATTTACACACATATATTCTGTTTTAGCCCTGCTGACCTTCATTCCCCTCCTCTCTAAAGCATATCTCCACCTCTCCAGGGTCTCCTCAACCTTGTCCCTACTCTCACTACATATCACAATGTCATCTGCAAACATCATAGTCCACGGGGCCTCCTGTCTAATCTCATCTGTCAACCTGTCCATCACCACTGCAAATAAGAAAGGGCTCAGAGCTGATCCTTGATGTAATCCCACCTCCACCTTAAACGTATCTGTCACTCCCACCGCAGTCCTCACCAATGTCACACTACCCTTGTACATATCCTGTACCACTCTTACATACTTCTCTGCCACTCCGACTTCCTCATACAATACCACAACTCCTCTCTAGGCACCCTGTCATATGCTTTCTCTAAGTCCACAAAGACACAATGCAACTCCTTCTGACCTTCTCTGTATTTCTCCAACAACACTCTCAGAGCAAATATTGCATCTGTAGTGCTCTTTCCTGGCATGAAACCATACTGCTGATCACTAATCATCACCTCCCTTCTTAACCTAGCTTCCACTACTCTTTCCCATAACTTCAAGCTGTGACTGATCAATTGTATCCCTCTGTAGTTACTGCAGCTCTGCACATCACCCTTATTCTTAAAGATCGGTACCAAAACACTTTTTCTCCACTCCTCAGGCATCCTCTGACTTTCCAAAATTTCATTAAACAATCTGGTTAAAAATTCCACTGCCATTTCTCCTAAGCACCTCCATGCTTCCACTGGTATGTCATCTGGGCCAACAGCCTTTCCATTCTTCATCCTCTTCATAGCTGTCCTTACTTCCTCCTTGCTAATCTGCTTCACTTCCTGATTCACTATCCCCACATCATCCAACCTTCTCTCTCTCTCATTCTCTTCATTCATCAGCCCTTCAAAGTACTCTTTCCATCTACTCAACACACTCTCCTCACTTGTGAGTATGTTTCCCTCAATGTCCTTTATCACCCTTACCTGCTGCACATCTTTTCCCAGTTCTGTCCCTCTGTCTAGCCAATCAGTACAGGTCCTTTTCTCCCTCTTTAGTGTCCAATCTCTCATACAACTCTCTATATGCCTTATCCTTAGCCTTTGCCACCTCTCTCTTTGCTATGTGCCTCATCTCCTTATACTCATGTCTACTCTCTTCATCTCTTTGACAATCCCACTTCTTCTTCACCAGCCTCTTCCTTTGTATACTCTTGCGTACTTCCTCATTCCACCACCATGTCTTCTTGTCCTCCTTCCTCTGTCCATATGTCACACCAAGCACCTTCCTAGCAGTCTCCCTTACTAGCTCTGCTGTAGTTACCCAGCTATTCGGTAACTCTTCATTGCCTCCCAGTGCCTGTCTTAACTCTTCCCTGAACTCCACCTCACAATCACCCTTTTTTTAACTTACACCATTTAATCCTTGGCACTGCTTTCACACTCCTCCTCCGCTTCTTGATCACCAACATCATCCTACAGACCACCATTCTATGCTGCTTAACTACACTTTCCCCACTCACCACTTTACAGTCTCTAATCTCCTTCAGACTGGCCCTCCTACATAGGATATAATCCACCTGTGTGCATCTTCCTCCACGCTTATATGTCACCCTATGCTCCTACCTCTTCTTAAAATGATTCACCACAGCCATGTCCATCCTTTTCACAAAATCTACAATCATCTGACCTTCTGCATTCCTCTCCTTAACACCATACCTACCCATCACTTCCTCATCCCCTCTGTTCACTTCACCAACATGCCCATTGAAGTCCGCTCCAATCACTAGTCTCTCACCCTTGGGTACACTCACCACCACTTCATCCAACTCACTCCAAACTTTTTCTTTCTCATCCATCGCACACTCAACTTGTGGAGCATATGCACTAACAACATTCATCATTACACCATCAATTTCAAGCTTCATAAACATCACTCTATCACACACTCTCTTCACCTCCAAAACACTCTTGGCATACTGTTGCGTTAGTTTATCCCTAGCCCATTTCTTCGGGCATCCACACCATGATAGAACAATTTGAGCCTGCCTCGTATACACTTGGCCTTACTTCCTTCCATCTGGTCTCTTGCACGCACAGTATATCAACCTTCCTTCTCTCCATCATATCAGCTAGCTCTCTCCCTATACCAGTCATACTGCCAACATTCAAAGTTCCTACCCTCAGTACTACACTCCTAAACTTCCTCCTCTCTTCCTGCCTTTGGGGCATGCCTTCTGCCTCCTCTTCTTCTTTGGCCAACAGTAGCCCAATTTCGCCAGCACCCTGTTGGCTAACGGTACTGGCGGTCGTTGTTAACCCGGGCCTCGACCGATCCTTTACTACAGAACGTTTTTGAAATGATGGATGGCAACTACTATAATGAAGGAAAGTATTGGAATAAGTTTCCTTTTTAAATATACTAGCTTTCAGGCATTTATTTGTTCTATCCTTTCTTAAATCTACATCAAGGTAGGATATTCTATCACTATTAAAACACTGTGTGAATTTTAAAAATCAGTAGTGTTGTTCAACTGAGTAAACAAAGCTAAAGCTTCATTTTCGTTTCCTTTAAATAAAATAAATATATAATCGAGGAAACAAGTGTAGAAACTAATCTGTTCCATAATATGAGTTACTCCAAAAATATATTCCTGTTCCCAAAATGCCATAACTAGGTTGGCAAAACTGCTACCACAGGGGGAGCCCATGGCAACCCCTATCTTTTGTAAAAAGTATCTGTTGTTAAAAGTGATAAAGTTGTTCGACAAAACAATGTCCAACAACTCTTCTATCAATTTTACTTCACTTTGGGGGGGGGGGCACCATCCTGTGTAGCAGTAAGCCAACCCATTCAATACCTTCATTGTGGGGAATGGAAGAATATAAATCCCTCACATCAATTGCAAGGAAATTAACATCATCCTCATATTCTAAATTGTTTAAATTGGCCAAAAAGGTCCAGGAATCCTTACAAATCTGACTTTGTTGAGTTTCATATTTTTAAGCATATAGTCAATAAATTTAGAGTAAGCATATGTAATGCTGGCTCTAGCATCCACTAATGGTCTCATAGGGGGGGTTAGTGATACACTTGTGAATCTTTGGAACTCCAAAGATAGTAGGCATTATTGGTGCTGGTGTATCAAGAAAATTAACAATTCCTACATCTACCCTTGCTTCAATAAACAACTCGTTAAAAGTAGAACGAATTCTAGCATAAGCTATATTTAACTCATTTTGGACACTTCAATATATGTTTCACTTGCTAAAATGTCTTCCATTTTCTTAATATATTCATCTAATTCTAGTATCACTAACCTGCCTCCTTTATCCGGTTTCATAGTTCTGACACGGGCTTGCTGAAGCACAGATAAAGCTTCCTTTTCTTCCCTAGTTATGTTAAATTTCAAAGTACAACTTTTTCTGTTTGTAGTTGCTTGGTTAAAAAAATCCAATATGCACACTTTTTCAAATAAAGCTATAGTAGGTTGTAATTGAGGGCAAAAGTACTAGATACATAAAATGGTGTTACTGTAGGTTGCTCCTCCCCAAACAAAAATTTAAAATTAAGTTTTCTTGTAAACAACTTAAAATCTGTGATTAAATCGGCTATATTAGTTTTTACTGTGGGGACAAAAGTAAGTCCTTTTGCTAACAAATCAGCCAGCACCAAATCCACTTTAAAATCAGAATAATTAAAAATATTAAAGTCATCTTGTGTATTACACACTACTGTGTATTTTAATCCATTTAGTTCCGGAGACTGACTTTCTAGTCCTTCACTCCCTGTTATTTCTGATGTGAGCTGTAATAAATTTTCGGAGGTCTCTGCCTCAGGTTGTAGCCTGAGGCAGGATGCTGAAAATTTCCTCCGTTAATAGAACCATGTTGCTGGCCCACAAAGTTAGTCTTCCTTCTTTGAACTCCTCTGCTGTTCGTGTTATTATTGTTAATGTTATTTTTAAAAACGCTACTCTTCTTTTTAGTAGATACATATGTCCAACCCTCTTCACTCTGATCCGGTCCTTGAACAGGTAGAGCCGTTTGATTCACTCCCACTGCTACAGCAGCTTCCTGGATGCCAAAGTTTGTTTGTGTACTGGATTGTGACAATGGTGGAGCAGGATTGGTAAAGCCTTTTTTGTATGCTTCTCTAGCCCGGTTTAACTTTTTAAGTTTTGTACTCTTTAACTTCTCTGTATGCTGGTCAATACTTGTAAATGACCTTTCATAATCATATTTGTATCTATGAAAATCACCATCCTTCTTAATTTCTTCGTCTATAGCAGATGCTTCATGTAATAAACTGTCTACCATAATTTGATAATGTTTGCTAATTAACTCTAAAAGTTCAATTCCATGATTGTTGAACATTTTAATCAAATCTTTATGGAAGTCTGAACCGCTTATACGGCCTGTGGGGTATTGCCAAACACGAAGACCTTTGGGTACTATACCCTCACTGACACATTCTTTAAAATAGGCAAGCTCTAACTGAAGATTTTTGTATTTAAGCAGTTTCACATCCAACTGCTTTAATTTGTCAGTGATATTCTCTGTTTGCGTGTTTTCTGCGGCTGAATGACCCAAAGTTACACTAGTAGAAGTTTGTTGCAGTGATGGCAACCATTCTAACCAAGAGTTTAAACTAGTGGATGGGGATTCCATATGCCGCAACGGTTCTTGTGCTGTAATGTTATCGCGGTGAATATCATTCGAGTTCCCCAAAGGTGTAGAATGAATAGTCAAATTTAAAAGAGGGTCCACACTTACAGTAGGCAGTTGGCTGAGCGAATTGGGCTGTGTAGCAGACGTACATCCAGGTGGTGGTAATGGAGGCTTCTCGGATAATGAGTCAAGTCTAGCAGTTAAAACGTCTATCTGCATAGATAATTTCAAAACTAGAGAAGTCAAAGTTGTAATTTCCTCTCCTGCCGATGCAGTAGGCAAGATGTTCGCAGACTCATCCATTCCAAAGACAAACCAGGAAAAACAGCAACAAAACAACCAATGCTCCACAAAAGAACTAATTCCACGAACTTCAGGAAAAAAGTAGTAAAGACTTTTTATTTTATTAAGCGCTTTTCGTCTGGCTGGATAGCTAGACTTCTTCAGATACAATTAAAATATTCAAAACACAGTATATAACATAAACATCAATCAGCTGATTCATCCTATAGTTAAAACAGCTGATTGAAACCAACCAATACATACCCTCACAGTCTAAACCAAAATGCCTAAAACACCCATACCATGTATTGTAACTACTTCTAATTAAGTTAATTTAAACCTACTTACATATTTATTAATAATTATTAATAATCATTGTTTATATATTTATAAATATTATAAAAACTTGTAAAATACTTAATATCCTATACGAGGAAATATAAAAGTATAAAAATCAAAAAACAATAATAAAAAATACCAAAAATGTATATAAGTGAGTTTCTGACTTTAGATGTATTCATACTCAAAGTCCGTAAACTTCTAATCAAACTAAAGCAGTTAAGCTAATAATACAAAACTCATACATCCCTCCTACTGTGTCAACTCTACTTGATAAAATACTGTACATAAGATGTAAAATTCATTAGTAGTGTGTACTATATAAAGTACTATACATCTCTACCCTAAGCAATTTTTAAAACTAATCTAAACAGTACATGACAATAATTATCTTGAAAGACTATTGAGTTTTAAAATACACTTGATAGAATACATCTCATTAATGCCTGGATAGTGGCATGCAAACGTACGTAATTGCCAAAACAATTCAATTTTTTTAAGTAACAATGATACCGGGCCACCTCTAGAATCCGAGATGACACATTCTATTGCTCTAAACATAAAACCATGATTGGGAAAAGAGTGAGTGTGTCTAGCTAAAGCATTATCTAGTTTGTTAGTTCTAATACTATACAAATGTTCATATACTCTGTCCCTCAACCTTCTATCAGTCTTTCCGATATAGAAGGCAGGGCAGCTATAACACTTAGCAAGATAAACCACTCCTTTTATATTGCAATCAAACCTATGTTTAGTGGTGTATCTAACACCTCTAATAGAGAAGTTTGTCCCTACCTCTATATATCTACAATATGGGCACATATGACATTTGTACATACCCCCATGTTTTGTACTAAAGTTAATAGGTTTATGAACTTCTAACAAATTCTTTAAGTTCCTACCTTTCTTAAACACTACCTTGGGAAAGTCATGTAGTTCATTAACAATAGATAGATCTGCTTTAATAAATTTCCAGTTCTTTCGTACTATGTTTACAAATTTGTAATTATCCATATAAAACGTAAGAATGAAACTACATGGATCCACAGGCTTACCAGATAACTCATCTAGTAAAATGCCTTCTTGGTCAATAACACTATCTAAGACAGTGTTAGAGAGTTTAGGGGCTAAAATAGGTCTATAGATACCTAAAAGTCTCTTTCTTGTTACCTCTTGACTTATTTCATCCAACTCTGACTCCTGCCTTTTCGTCAACGCTACCGTCTCCAACCCATATAACATAGCTGGTCTCACTACCCTCTTGTAGACCTTCCCTTTCACTCCTATTGGTACCCGTCTGTCACAAATCACTCCTGACACTCATCTCCACCCATTCCACCCTGCCTGTACTCTCTTCTTCACCTCTCTTCCAGACTCACCATTACTCTGAACTGTTGATCCCAAGTACTTAAACTCATCCACCTTTACCAGCTCTACTCCCTGCATCCTCATCATTCCTCTACCCTCCCTCTAATTTACACACATATATTCTGTTTTAGCCCTGCTGACCTTCATTCCCCTCCTCTCTAAAGCATATCTCCACCTCTCCAGGGTCTCCTCAACCTTGTCCCTACTCTCACTACATATCACAATGTCATCTGCAAACATCATAGTCCACGTGGCCTCCTGTCTAATCTCATCTGTCAACCTGTCCATCACCACTGCAAATAAGAAAGGGCTCAGAGCTGATCCTTGATGTAATCCCACCTCCACCTTAAACGTATCTGTCACTCCCACCGCAGTCCTCACCAATGTCACACTACCCTTGTACATATCCTGTACCACTCTTACATACTTCTCTGCCACTCCCGACTTCCTCATACAATACCACAACTCCTCTCTAGGCACCCTGTCATATGCTTTCTAAGTCCACAAAGACACAATGCAACTCCTTCTGACCTTCTCTGTATTTCTCCAACAACACTCTCAGAGCAAATATTGCATCTGTAGTGCTCTTTCCTGGCATGAAACCATACTGCTGATCACTAATCATCACCTCCCTTCTTAACCTAGCTTCCACTACTCTTTCCCATAACTTCAAGCTGTGACTGATCAATTGTATCCCTCTGTAGTTACTGCAGCTCTGCACATCACCCTTATTCTTAAAGATCGGTACCAAAACACTTTTTCTCCACTCCTCAGGCATCCTCTGACTTTCCAAAATTTCATTAAACAATCTGGTTAAAAATTCCACTGCCATTTCTCCTAAGCACCTCCATGCTTCCACTGGTATGTCATCTGGGCCAACAGCCTTTCCATTCTTCATCCTCTTCATAGCTGTCCTTACTTCCTCCTTGCTAATCTGCTTCACTTCCTGATTCACTATCCCCACATCATCCAACCTTCTCTCTCTCTCATTCTCTTCATTCATCAGCCCTTCAAAGTACTCTTTCCATCTACTCAACACACTCTCCTCACTTGTGAGTATGTTTCCCTCAATGTCCTTTATCACCCTTACCTGCTGCACATCTTTCCCAGTTCTGTCCCTCTGTCTAGCCAATCAGTACAGGTCCTTTTCTCCCTCTTTAGTGTCCAATCTCTCATACAACTCTCTATATGCCTTATCCTTAGCCTTTGCCACCTCTCTCTTTGCTATGTGCCTCATCTCCTTATACTCATGTCTACTCTCTTCATCTCTTTGACAATCCCACTTCTTCTTCACCAGCCTCTTCCTCTGTATACTCTTGCGTACTTCCTCATTCCACCACCATGTCTTCTTGTCCTCCTTCCTCTGTCCATATGTCACACCAAGCACCTTCCTAGCAGTCTCCCTTACTAGCTCTGCAGTAGTTACCCAGCTATTCGGTAACTCTTCATTGCCTCCCAGTGCCTGTCTTAACTCTTCCCTGAACTCCACCTCACAATCACCCTTTTTTTAACTTACACCATTTAATCCTTGGCACTGCTTTCACACTCCTCCTCCGCTTCTTGATCACCAACATCATCCTACAGACCACCATTCTATGCTGCTTAACTACACTTTCCCCACTCACCACTTTACAGTCTCTAATCTCCTTCAGACTGGCCCTCCTACATAGGATATAATCCACCTGTGTGCATCTTCCTCCACGCTTATATGTCACCCTATGCTCCTACCTCTTCTTAAAATACGTATTCACCACAGCCATGTCCATCCTTTTCACAAAATCTACAATCATCTGACCTTCTGCATTCCTCTCCTTAACACCATACCTACCCATCACTTCCTCATCCCCTCTGTTCACTTCACCAACATGCCCATTGAAGTCCGCTCCAATCACTAGTCTCTCACCCTTGGGTACACTCACCACCACTTCATCCAACTCACTCCAAACTTTTTCTTTCTCATCCATCGCACACTCAACTTGTGGAGCATATGCACTAACAACATTCATCATTACACCATCAATTTCAAGCTTCATAAACATCACTCTATCACACACTCTCTTCACCTCCAAAACACTCTTGGCATACTGTTCCGTAAGGATAACCCCTACCCCATTTCTTCTGCCATCCACACCATGATAGAACAATTTGAACCTGCCTCCTATGCACTTGGCCTTACTTCCCTTCCATCTGGTCTCTTGCACGCACAGTATATCAACCTTCCTTCTCGCCATCATATCAGCTAGCTCTCTCCCTATACCAGTCATACTGCCAACATTCAAAGTTCCTACCCTCAGTACTACACTCCTAACCTTCCTCCTCTCTTCCTGCCTTTGGGGCATGCCTTCTGCCTCCTCTTCTTCTTTGGCCAACAGTAGCCCAATTTCCGCCAGCACCCTGTTGGCTAACGGTACTGGTGGCGGTCGTTGTTAACCCGGGCCTCGACCGATCCTTTACTACAGAACGTCTTTGAAATGATGGATGGCAACTACTATAATGAAGGAAAGTATTAGAATAAGTTTCCTTTTTAAATATACTAGCTTTCAGGCATTTATTTGTTCTATCCTTTCTTAAATCTACATCAAGGTAGGATATTCTATCACTATTAAAACACTGTGTGAATTTAAAAAAATCAGTAGTGTTGTTCAACTGAGTAACCAAAGCTAAAGCTTCATTTTCGTTTCCTTTAAATAAAATAAATATATAATCGAGGAAACAAGTGTAGAAACTAATCTGTTCCATAATATGAGTTACTCCAAAAATATATTCCTGTTCCCAAAATGCCATAACTAGGTTGGCAAAACTGCTACCACAGGGGGAGCCCATGGCAACCCCTATCTTTTGTAAAAAGTATCTGTTGTTAAAAGTGATAAAGTTGTTCGACAAAACAATGTCCAACAACTCTTCTATCAATTTTACTTCACTTTGGGGGGGGGGGCACCATCCTGTGTAGCAGTAAGCCAACCCATTCAATACCTTCATTGTGGGGGATGGAAGAATACAAATCCCTCACATCAATTGTAAGGAAATTAACATCATCCTCATATTCTAAATTGTTTAAATTGGCCAAAAAGGTCCAGGAATCCTTACAAATCTGACTTTGTTGAGTTTCATATTTTTAAGCATATAGTCAATAAATTCAGAGCAAGCATATGTAATGCGGGCTCTAGCATCCACTAATGGTCTCATAGGGGGGGTTAGTGATACACTTGTGAATCTTTGGAACTCCAAAGATAGTAGGCATTATTGGTGCTGGTGTATCAAGAAAATTAACAATTCCTACATCTACCCTTGCTTCAATAAACAACTCGTCAAAAGTAGAACGAATTCTAGCATAAGCTATATTTAACTCATTTTGGACACTTCAATATATGTTTCACTTGCTAAAATGTCTTCCATTTTCTTAATATATTCATCTAATTCTAGTATCACTAACCTGCCTCCTTTATCCGGTTTCATAGTTCTGACACGGGCTTGCTGAAGCACAGATAAAGCTTCCTTTTCTTCCCTAGTTATGTTAAATTTCAAAGTACAACTTTTTCTGTTTGTAGTTGCTTGGTTAAAAAAATCCAATATGCACACTTTTTCAAACAAAGCTATAGTAGGTTGTAATTGAGGGCAAAAAGTACTAGATACATAAAATGGTGTTACTGTAGGTTGCTCCTCCCCAAACAAAAATTTAAAATTAAGTTTTCTTGTAAACAACTTAAAATCTGTGATTAAATCGGCTATATTAGTTTTTACTGTGGGGACAAAAGTAAGTCCTTTTGCTAACAAATCAGCCAGCACCAAATCCACTTTAAAATCAGAATAATTAAAAATATTAAAGTCATCTTGTGTATTACACACTACTGTGTATTTTAATCCATTTAGTTCCGGAGACTGACTTTCTAGTCCTTCACTCCCTGTTATTTCTGATGTGAGCTATAATAAATTTTCGGAGGTCCCTGCCTCAGGTTGTAGCCTGAGGCAGGACGCTGAAAATTTCCTCCATTAATAGAACCATGTTGCTGGCCCACAAAGTTAGTCTTCCTTCTTTGAACTCCTCTGCTGTTCGTGTTATTATTGTTAATGTTATTTTTAAAAACGCTACTCTTCTTTTTAGTAGATACATATGTCCAACCCTCTTCACTCTGATCCGGTCCTTGAACAGGTAGAGCCGTTTGATTCACTCCCACTGCTACAGCAGCTTCCTGGATGCCAAAGTTTGTTTGTGTGCCGGATTGTGACAATGGTGGAGCAGGATAGGCAAAGCCTTTTGCGTACACTTCTCTATCCCAGTTTAACTTTTTAAGTTTTGTACTCTTTAGCTTCTCTATATGCTGGGCAATACTTGTAAATGACATTTCATAATCATATTTGTATCTATGAAAATCACCATCCTTCTTAATTTCTTTGTCTATAGCAGATGCTTCATGTAATAAACTGTCTACCATAATTTGATAATGTTTGCTAATTAACTCTAAAAGTTCAATTCCATGATTGTTGAACATTTTAATCAAATCTTTATGGAAGTCTGAACCGCTTATACGGCCTGTGGGGTATTGCCAAACACGAAGACCTTTGGGTACTATACCCTCACTGACACATTCTTTAAAATAGGCAAGCTCTAACTGAAGATTTTTGTATTTAAGCAGTTTCACATCCAACTGCTTTAATTTGTCAGTGATATTCTCTGTTTGCGTGTTTTCTGCGGCTGAATCACCCAAAGTTACATTAGTAGAAGTTTATTGCAGTGATGGCAACCATTCTAACCAAGAGTTTAAACTAGTGGATGGGGATTCCATAAGCCGCAACGGTTCTTGTGCTGTAATGTTATCATGGTGAATACCATTAGAGTTCCCCAAAGGTGTAGGATGAATAGTCAAATTTAAAATAGGGTCCACACTTACAGTAGGCAGTTGGCTGAGTGAATTGGGCTGTGAAGCAGATGTACATCCAGGTGGTGGTAATGGAGGCTTCTCGGATAATGAGTCAACTCTAGCAGTTAAAACGTCTATCTGCTTAGATAATTTCAAAACTAGAGAAGTCAAAGTTGTAATTTCCTCTCCTGCCGATGTAGCAGGCAAGATGTTCGCAGACTCATCCATTCCAAAGACAAACCAAGAAAAACAGCAACAAAACAACCAAAGCTCCACAAAAGAACTAATTCCACGAACTTCAAGAAAAAAGTAGTAAAGACTTTTTATTTCATTAAGCTCTTTTTGTCTAGCTGGATAGCTAGACTTCTTCAGATACAATTAAAATATTCAAAGCACAATATATAACATAAACATCAATCAGCTGATCCGCCCTATAGTTAAAACAGCTGATCGAAACCAACCAATACATACCCTCACAGCCTAAACCAAAATGCCCGAAACACCCATACCATGTATTGTTACTACTTCTAATTAAGTTAATTTAAACCTGCTTACATATTTATTAATAATTAATAATAATCATTGTTTAACAATATGATTCTGTGGAAACAGCTGCAGCAGGGACAGAATGGTGAAGGCCCTCACAGCCCACCACCATTGCCAAGGGCCCCACAGGCACAGAGGTACTCAGACCATGAACACCCTGAGCCAGCCCTAGTAGGCAGACAGAGGCGTGCCCAGTATGCCCATGCCTTGGCAAGGAGGGAACGTATAGCACACACACTGACAGTGTAGGCACCTAGGGACTGACACCTTTCTCCACCTGCACACACAGTAAAAATGGATGGCACACACACAAGACTACCCGTACATTGTCATGTATAGGCAGTCTACTGTGTGCATCTAACATAGGCAGCCCTCAACTATTGCACACACAACTGCTATTGGCATAAGGTATGTCAACACCTGAACAGGAAATTAAGCTATCAGCATGTGCTGATACTGTATGTATAGGTTCATAGGTTCATAGGTAGGTACTTGGCTAACTGCCCGAGGACATTCATAAGTCTAGCCAAAATGTGTCAGCTTTTGCCACCTGATTGATTAATTAACTGTCCCTCTGTGGAGCAGAGCCAATGGTGGGATCCCTGGGGTGTATCTACTGTTCCCCATCCACTCTTCAAGGTTTCTGTTGAAGAGTGTTAGTGAGGGGCTCTGTATAATGTAATTAGGGATGTTGTTCCAAAGCATGGGGAGTTTCTGTGACAGGAATCTGTCCCTCCAGTATCTTCTAGTTATTGTTGTGGCAAGGTTTAGCTCACTACAGCGTGTGGCTCACTGTGACATGGATTCCCATAGATGGAGCATATCCATTAAGTCTGAGTTGGACATGGTTTTATTGGCCAGCAGAGATCATCTCTGAGTAAATGAGATGCCACTGAGTAAAGCAGGAGTTTATTCAGTCTGGCTGCATAGGACATATGTTTGAGGCCAGTAATCCACTTGGCGAGGTACATTCATGGACCTTCCAGCTGTTGAAAGTGTCTTTTGAGGTACATCCCAAATGGGTTATTATACTCTATGATGGGACTGATGAGTGATGAGTAAAGGGGCACTATAACCTCAGTATGTGTAGATGCAAACCCTTTAGTAATCAGATGGCCTACATAGAAGAATGTGCTAACTACTTTGGAGATATGATTGTCAAAGGAGAGATCACTATCTACCTTAGCCCCCAGATACCCTATTACCTTGTCTGTATTAAAGTGGCTGCCACTTATGTGTTAATACGTGGGTGTTTAGTTTTTCCAAAATGGAATGACCATGCAGTTTGTGGCACTTAGCTGGAGGCCATGACATTGACACCCTGTGTCGGTCTCTGTGAGGCTCCTTGAAGGATGTCTGTGTCAGCTGGACTGTCAATTATGGCTCCCAGTTTGCAGTCATTGCCAAACATGGTCTGCCGTAGCCCACCTGTGTTTGCCTGTACCTCTGAGAAGTATATGCAAAACAGTAGGGGTCCCAGGACTGAGTCCTGTGGGACACCAGTTGTGACTGGTTAAGAGTTGGACCTGGAGGCTGCTAGTCTTACCATGTGGGTTCTTTGTGTAAGTCTGTTGGCAACCCATCCTGTGATGTATGGGTTTATGTACAGGCTGGTGAGTTTGTCAATAATACCTGAGTGGGGAATGGTGTCAAAAACCTTGGCGAGGTCCAGGTAGTATGTGTGAACCACCTCTCCCCTCATCTAATGTCTTGGTGACTGTCTCTAAGATGTCAAACAGGTTCAGTAGGCATGATTTGCACTCAAACAAGCTGACCTGGGCTGGGTCAAGTGTTTGGAGGTTACCAATGTTTTTGCCAATGAGTGCCATAAGGATGCACTCCATAACTTTGCAGACCAGGCTAGTCAGGCTTATGGGGTGGTAGTTACCATGGTCAGTTGTGTTTCCACCTTGGTGGGGTGGAATAACCGTTGCTATGCGCCATTGTATAGGCATGTAGCCTGTGTAGAGGCTGAGGTTGAAAAGCTTAATCAGGTGGGGGGATAGTTTGTGTTGTAGTATTTGCAAGATGCAGTCTGGGACACCATCTGCCTCCATTGACGCTGTGTTTTGCTGTTTGAGAGGGCTATTTCCACCTGTGTGTCTCTGATGTCTGGGATACTGTACTTTCTGGGTATTGTTGTGGGCTCTTTAGGGGGTGAAGTTTGCACTGAATGTATCTGCAAGGATGTTGGCGATATTAGTAGGGTCAGTATATTTTGTGCTATATCGCACTGGCACAGTGCAAATCTGTGTGTTACCACTTAGATCCTTGACATAGCCAAAGAAGGCTTTGTGGTTATCTTTCGAATCCTTGCCCATCTTCCTGTTGATGTTAGTCTTGGATGATTTCATGAGGGACCTAAGTTTCTTACTAATACTGATCATGGATGTCTGTCCTTCTTGGGTTTTGCTGTTTTTCTGGACTACTGTCCTACTTCTGTTGTATAGCCTGTTTATTCCAGGGGTCCACCAGACTGGTGTCCTTGTCTAGGAGGAGCGAGTCTTGGTTTACCAGTGATGGCACGATCCATACATCCTTGTAGGTGCTTATAGAGTGCATTTGTAAATCTTTCTGTATCTTGAGCAGTGTTTTCCCTTAGCTTGGGGGCTGTGATACCTCCCACCTCTGTCTTTAGTAGTGTGAATTTGACTGTAGGAAAGGTATTCACTGTGGTTTCCTTGGGTGGGGGAGATGGTTGAGTATGGAAATCATCAGTGAATAGCTCATGGTCAGATCTAACCAGTGACTCGTTTACCTCTGCTGTGGTGCACCTGTCACCCATGTTGGTGATTACCACTTCTAGTATGTTTCCACCTCTCATTAGGGAGTTTACCATGTGATACAGGGCATATGAGGTGATAAATTCCTGGAAGTGCTAGGCCTGGAAGTGAGTACTCAAGTAAGTTTCCCTGTTAATGGTAGGGTAGTTGACATTGATCAATACCAGGGTGTTCTTTAGGACTGTCATGTTTTCCACTGTCTCCAGGTAGGTGGAGCGGTGGTCCTGGGTCATGGAGGGTGATCAGTAACAAGCCACAGTTTGCATTGCAGTTGTGGCTGATGTTAGCTGCACATTGATGATCTCAGAGATATCATGCTGCCCCACTAACCTGGAGGTGTAGGCATCCCTGATGAATATGGATACACCCCCTCCATGTCTATGTTAGTCCATGTTCTGTGGCCGGAATGTGTGGTATGAGTTGTAGTCCAGTAGTGCTGGTGTGCTCTCAGGAGCCTTAAAACAGGTCTCAGTTACTGCACAGATGTTGATGTTGTCCATACTGAGGAGTGCTGTGACTGCGTGCATGTTGTGATTACAACCCCTGGCGTTGAGTAGCATAACCCTCATTGATTTTGCTATTGTGCTGTTTACGGAGGTGGGATTCACCTTTGAGACTTGCCTAAAAAAGGCACCATGGGGACGCCAATAGCCTTGGCCAGTATTCCAAAGCCTAAGGCTGACACATGCAAGCCGGTATAGTATTGATGCATGCATGTTTCCCATCTGTGCTTGTTTCTCATCTTTCCTGTAGGTAACCTACTGGTAAGCAATATAAAGCCTTAAACTTATACAAGTCTTCTAGCTTCCAAGATAGGCTTTTGGAGTGATTAAGTATCAGTGGTCTGTATGTTCTTGCTGTACTTAACTGTTTTCTGACTACATAGTGATTTTTCACTGTATATTGTGATCTGAAAGCTCTGTTTATTCACATATTACGTCTGTGATGGCCTGCACTTTACAGGTTCACAGATAGGTAATAGGCTATTTGCCCAAAGGCATTTAGAAGCATAGCTACAGTGTGTTGGCTTTCTCTGCACCATTGATGAAGTAACTGAACCTCTGTCAAGCATAGCCAATGAAGTGATTAAAGGCAGAGTTGCCAGAAGCTGTTGAAGACTGGGGTAGTGGCGGGTGATAGTGGAACTTAGTGATCTAAAGAGGACATGTTAATTGACGCCATTCAATTCCCCCAACAGGTCTTGCAGCAATAAAACTGGAGGGGATCCCCCACCCCCTGGCTGTATGGTTCTGGGACACATGATCCCAGGGGTGTATATTCTGTTACCCATTCACACATCAAGGTTTCTCTTGAAGTGTGTCAGTGAGGGGCTATGCCTAATGTAGTTAGAAATTTAATTTGTAGTCTCTCATTTCATTTGTTATGTTTTTATTTCAAGAGTAAGTGAAGCTCAGTGGGTTTGGGTGCCTCCACCCTTTGCTTAGCCTAGCTTACACATAGAAATCATCTAAATAGGAAATAGGAAGAGGCAACGTTAATGTCAATAGTGTAATGGTTACAGCATTTGCATAGTATCTGTGCATTTGTGGTTCAAATGCCAATAAAGTCAGAGATGTTTTTCATGTTAAAAAGTATATCTTAATCACAGCTTGCATATTTAGGTAGTATTCTTCAGTATAATAAACATTTGAAACATCGATATAAACCCATGTGTACTGGAGAGTAAAGTCAACAGAAAATGTAATGTTATGTAAGCACATACTGAGATGTTACTTCACTGAAATGTATATATTCTGAGTAGTGAGCAGATGTGGCCGTGTTTGCGTGCACAGGTTATAAGTTTTAAAGTTTGTTTAACTGTGTTTAAATGCTGCTTTAATGTCGCACAAATACTTATAAACATGCTTACAACTGCTTAAATGAGCCTTATTCTGGAGTAAAACACATTTTTAAAGCATCACCTGGACCATGCACACCATAGTCATGGGACTTACCACTAAGCCATCTGAGCTGTATACATGTTTGATGGTCTTTAGACTGGACCTTATACTATAGGCATTCCACGGTACTGACTACAAATGGGACAATCATTTTGTGTACATATGTACAGTACATTGCAATGTACTGTAGTTCGTGAATCAACATATACAAGTCTACATATGTATAACTGTTAGAAATTAATACTAAATATATATATATATATATATATATATATATATATATATATATATATATGTATATATATATATATATATATATATATATATGACACTCATTTGCCTGAGACCAAATGACTGATGCCCGACACTTCATTTGACTGACAAGTATTATTAGCAAGAAAATGGAATATGCCCCCTTCCCCCCTGGAGTTAGAATATATAGTTGGGGGGGTGGGGAGCCCCAGTTACTTTTCTTTTACTAAGCAATATTACATCAAAAGTTAACAATATCATATGAAATGAAGTGGGGGGCTTCACCCCACACCCCTAACTATATATTCTAACTCCAGGGTCGCACTACAGTGGGGAAAGGGGCATATTCCATTTTCTTGCTAATAATACTTGTCAGTCAAATGAAGTGTCAGGCAATTGAAGTGTCAGGCAAATGTGAATTCAGTCATTTGGTCTCAGGCAAATGAGTGTCGGGCAAATGGAAGTTGGTCAAAAGAAGTAGACCCATATATATATATATATATATACATGTCAGTGATGTCTGCACAAAGATAGAAATATATATATGTATATATATATATATATATATATATATATATATATATATATATATATACATATATATATTCCCCTGTACTCAATGTTCCCCTGTACTCTTCACTTATCAGACCAATGATCGAGTACAATGCCCCATTCGGGATGTATCTCACCCGACATCTGCAGCAATTGGAGAGACCTCAAAAGTTCCTCACCAAAAGGATAAAGGGACTCCAAAATCTGTCATATGCTGCCAGATTGAAGAAACTCCAGCTCTATTCAGTTGCATACCGTCTGCTCAGAGGTGACATGTGCCTGACATACAAGGCCATGTCCAACCCGGAATTAATGGACATGCTCCACCTCAAAAATCCAAATCCACCAAAACCACTAGAGCAAGCGACTTAAACCTTAGCACAGATATAAATAGGATGTGCTGGATAGATTTATCACTCAGAGACTCCCTATGCTGTGGAATAAAATCCCGATCCATGTGAGGCAGAGCACCTCGCTGGCTCTGTTCAAGAGAAATCTTGACCTGTGGATGGGACATCGTAGGTTTATCCCGGGAATCATCTCTGTGTCACTGCTGGACAGAGGCACAACAAACTAATGGGCACAGTATTTTTTCATATAAGGGATAGCGTAAGCCACAAAAATTTGGGCTAGGCTTATAAATGCCTTAGGGCAGATAGCCTAGTATAAACCTATGAACCTATGAACCTATAAATATATATATATATATATATATATATATATATATATATATATATATATACACATATATATATGTATATATATATATATATATATATATATATATATATGTATATATATATATATATATATATATATATATATATATATACAGTTACATCTATAGCCATATATATAAACTTCTATGAACACACTTCATGACACAGAAGCAATCCAAAGGAATTGAAGTGCACAAAACACATGCAGCTCTGGTATTATAACTATTAATATTAAATTAATTCACCAATGAAGGGATGTTTGTTGTGTATGTGGAGATTGGGTTGGGGGAGGAATGATAAGTAATGAAATTATGCAGCATGGAGAGCCTAGGTTGGATGTTCAATACGTGAACTGGAGGGGTATACATGGAGTATGTGTACAATATAAAAAGGACACAAAACAAGAACCATTCTCATCCATAATACACCCTGTCAGGGCACATTGCAACACTTAATTCCACAATCATATGAACATTAACATGTATCATACATATGTACACCAACTGACTGTCACATTTGTTTTCAGTAGTGAGGAATGCCCATAGTAAAATGTATATTCTAAACACCATAACATTTGTACATATCTCAGATGCCTTAGTGGTAAAGTCAGTGAGTGTGGTGTTCATGGTCCCAGGTTCAAGACCTGCAAGGGCTGTTAATTTATTTTGAGGGCCAGAATAAGGGCTGTTGGATGCAGGTTGATTAAAGCACTTTTAAGCAGTTGTAAATGGGTTTGCGCAACAGTAAGCGGTGCTTAAACATGGTTAAACGGATAAGCGCTTCACAGGTTTAACCTTTGCTTAACGTCACGGAGACCATGGGCAAACCTGCTTACAACTGCTTAAATGTGCATTAATCACACTTTCCCTACCAGTGCCTGCTCTGAGAGGTAAAATAATAACCACTTCCAGGATTAGAACCCACAACCATGTACACCGTCCTCAGAATAACCTACTACTAAGCTACCTGAGATGTACCTATGCCAGTTGTGTATTCAGACAGGTTAAAACACAAAAGGGAGAATTGTGTGGAAATAGGACAAATCGCCATGTACCCAATGAAAGGTGTATGCTATATATATATATATATATATATATATATATATATATATATATATATGTATATATATATATATATATATATATATATATATATATATATATAGAGAGAGAGAGAGACAGAGAGCAGAGAGAGATACATAGATACATGTTGATATACAGAGATATACATATATATGCAGATATATAGATAGGTTAAAAACATCTACACATCTATGGAGGCACATATAAACGTATGCAATAATATATATTATATATCTATATCTATATACATATATATATATATATATATATAAAAAAAAAAATATATATATATATATATATATATATATATATACACATAAATACATATATATATATATATATAAAAAAAAAAATATATATAGATAGATATATAGATATATATATACACATAAATACATACATACATGTGTGTATACAGCATCTGAAGTGTTCAAATCTGAGTATAACATGGACCATAGCAATCACACATTCTGCCACCCCCAAATTATATGAACATAACATATGAAGAGTATATGCCAATACACTATTATAATTTTGTTCTATGGAAATGAGCCAAATAGGGTTAGTCACCAACACAACTACAATGACTGCAAATATCCATGACAGAAATACACAGACATCTTTCATTTAGCAAAACTTTATTACATTCCGATGTATTACCAAAAGGATTCAATGACTAACATTACCTGCGTGCTATACAGGAAGCATTTAACAATGCCTTAATGAATCAGCCTGCAATTACCATAGTATTAGTCCACTAAATGATAGGTGTTCACATAGGGAAAGAACCCCCACACACATATAGAATATGTATAAAAGCAGTTCCTACACACCTGCATCTGCTATGTACACCCACCAACATCTCCCCCACACCTATGTTCAGAACCTATGAACCTATGAACCCAAACTAATTGCAACAATACGTACTGTCATACCATAACCAATTATTCACCCACTGTACGACATCTGCTGAAACCTTAACATACCTGGACAGAGACACACTAACATGGCCCTATGTGAAATAGTTGCTGTTATACAATGGAACAGCTGCTGATGTTACAGGGTTTGTTTGAACTAATCCTGTTTCAGAGGGTTGAAAAGTAATTACACCAGGAAGTGTTACCAATTGCTGATTATCAGCACAGTATGATACACATTTACACCAAACTAAAGATGTCTGGTGAGCACACTGTAAACCCCCTAACATTATATGCATAGCCATACAGCCTTGAGCTGGTCAAACATCCTGACCAGACTGAAACATATGCAGAAGAATTAGGTACAGACAAACCCTGAACAAGTAGCAATGTTCAGAAATATAACAGAAGTACTCACATTTAGACCAAATCTTCTAGGCATATATATATATATATATATATATATATATATATATATATATATATATATATATATATATATTCATCCTATCCCAGGTCGCTATACTCATACACTCAACCTCCCAAATAACTCAACGACACCCATCAGCACTACCCCAAATAGGGCATCAAACTCCTTGCTGATAGCACACCTTAACATCCGTAGCATTAACAATAAAATTACCTACCTTCACACACTCTTACAAGTGCATTCCTTTGACATTCTCTGCATCACAGAGACATGGTTAAAACCCACTACCCTCAACCAGGAAATCATCCCTCCAGGGTTCAATATTCTAAGAAATGACCGGAAAACCAAAAAAGGTGGTGGAGTAGCCATTTTGTACAAATCAGGACTCCAAGTTAGCACCTTCGACTTGCCCATACCAACAGCTAATAATGCTGAAACCCTTACTGCCAAGCTTCAAATTAACAACTCCAAATCTATCTATGTTATTTGCATATATCTCCCCCCAGGAAATAATATTAATACACTTGAAAACATACTTAATCACCTCTCTACACACCTACCTCAGGAAACCATTGTCCCAGGAGACTTTAATATAGACTGGATTACCTGCTCTTTGCCCAATCCCACCAATCACATAAATCTTCACTGTTTCTCTCAAATAATTACCACTCCTTGCAGAATCCATAAACCAAGTAATAAAGCAACCACCTTAGACCGGATCCTTCTCAATAGCCATCATAATACTTATAAACCAGGAAACCTTCCAGACGATATTAGTGACCACATGATTACCTATATTATTAAGCAACAAATTAATTGCCCTAATTATAATAATGTTACAACCTTCCGCTCCAAAAAATTCTTCAATCCTCAGTCCTTCCAAAGTGAACTCAAAGCATGTGATTGGTCTCCCATGTTACACCTTAAACTAGATGAAGCAGTAACCTACTTCAATACAAAATTCCTTCATATCCTCAACTCCCATGCCCCACTTCGTTCCTCCTGCATAAGGACCAAAATTGCCCCCTGGCTTACAAAACAAACTAGGCAAAAGATCCTCCTCAGAAATAAAATTTGGAACAAATGGAGAGCCTCTAAAAGTCCATCAGATCATCTTTACTTCAAACAGTTAAGAAATGCCACCAAGAAAGACATTCTCAGGGACAAAAAAGACTATTACTTTCAACTCCTACAAACCCATAAAGAACAACCCCAGAAATTCTGGTTAGGCATTAACAAACTTCTTCAACCAGGTCATTCTAAAACTCCTTCACCTTCCGGATTCAACCAAAATAACTCTGACCAGATTCCAGATGCTTTCAATAAATATTTTACTGAAGCCATTCTAACCCTTGCCAATTCTATACCACCAAGCACCTCTTCACCTCTAAACACCCCTAATACTACAACTCCTACCTTTCACATACAACCTGTCCCTACATCCCAAATTTCCAAACTCCTCCAAAAACTTAAACCCTGCACCCCTTCTGCTGACTGCCTAGCAGCACACCTGCAAATAGCAGCTAAAGCCATTACCTACCCCATCTCCATCCTTATAAACAGAACAATTTCAGAAAGTAAAATCCCTTCTATATGGAAAGTATCCCACATCATCCCCCTACACAAAGGTGGTACATCTACTGAGCTCTCAAATTTTAGGCCTATAGCCTTACTCTCACCAATTGCCAAAATAATGGAGAAATGCATACACAGACAACTACTTGACCACCTTATACATAATAACATACTTGCCAACTGCCAGCATGGCTTTAGACCATTCCATAGCACAACTACCGCTCTACTATCCTTTACTGACTCTATAAACAAAAATTGTAACAACAATACTTTCTCTTCTGCTCTATTTATTGACCTTTCAAAGGCCTTCGACATGGTGAACCACAACTTACTCATTGAAATCCTAAAAGCCCAATCACTTGACTCACAATCTCTACTATGGTTTAAATCCTATCTTGAAAACAGACAGCAGGCAGTCCTTTGGAATAATACCCTTTCTTCTTCCCTTCCTGTGAACATCGGAGTACCTCAAGGCTCCATTTTAGGTCCTCTTCTCTTTTCATTATTTATTAACAATCTACATACCAAAATTCCTCAAGCCACTTGCATTCAATATGCTGATGACCCAACATTAATTTGCTCTGCCAAGTCCATAAACTCTCCAATTCCAGACCCAAACAGTATTAAACAGTGTTGAAAATTGGTTCATGCAACACTGCCTCCTTCTGAACCCTAAAAAAACAAAACTGCTACTCTTTGCTCCTACTCTTAAGTCACCTCTACCAAATTTCATAATAACCTCTAACAATGGCACAAATATAGTCCCTGACACCACAACCCGTTTACTGGGTGTTACAATTGACAACACCCTTAGCTTTGATGACCATATTATCTCAACAATAAAAACTGTCAACAAAAAACTAGGCTTCCTCTACAGACTCAAACCCTTCCTTACCCCCCCAGCAAGAATTACTATTGCTCAGACCCACCTATCTTCTACCCTGTTCTATGCTTCTGCAATTTATACTAATCTGTCTAGAAATAACATTACTAAACATTCCACCTGTTATAATAATATAGCCAGATTTGCTACCAGTTCCCCCTATAGAACACACCACTGTCACAACCTCAAACAACTGGGATGGCTACAACTGGATAACAAATTACTCTATCAGCAACTTGTTATCACCCAAAAAATACTTTATCACCCTAATAATACCCCAATCCTTACTAATCTAATCACCCCCTACAAAAATCTCCCTACACTTCGCTCAGCTAACAAACTTCTAGTTTCTTCTGTCAAATCTAACAACAAAGCAGGGGACTCGCTCTTCTCCAACACAGTGGGAAAAGCTGGAATCAACTCCCTAGTGAACTTTCCTCTCTTGCTTCCACTCAACTATATAAAAAGCATCTTAAAGAATATCTAAAGAACCGTTGGCTTTGTCCCTGCTCCAACCCTGATTGATTAGACCCAATATACAAGAATTACACCAGAACCTGGTTCCTATTGTTCTTTCCTTTCTCGCATCTACTCCCACCTGATAAGAATTAACTTTAACCAGCATCTGATAACTCACTGCTCTCTCCCTTATATAACCCTCTCTGACCTCTAAACCTCTTTTCTACTCTCTCAACTCTTCTCTTCTCCACTGCTTTAACAAAAAAAAAAAAAAAAAACAATGTCATATTTTTTGGAATTCTTTTTTTATAAGTATCTCATCCTCAAATTAAACAATTTGTTTTTAAATAGATGTAATTTTTACTGCATATTGTAAACTTGTCTCTGCTACTGGTTGGAGCTTTTCTCCCTGGGCCTCTACTGAAAATGGACATATATCCAGATAGACTAGCCCAGTCAACAAATGTAAATAAATGTAAAAATAAATAAATATATATATATATATATATATATATATATATATATATATGTGTTTGTCTCCATACAGCTCTTGCAATAGATTTCAAACAACACTTCCAGGCTGCCTTCCTCACAAGTAAGGCAAAGGGACAACGCCCAAGTGGAGTACTCAGTTATACTCCACTGTTGCCATGGTATTGGCTAAGGGAGTAGCTGCACAGCTGATGTGCATGTAATTAACTACTTTGGAACACCAATTGGTGATCAGGATAGCACATGTTACTGATCTCTAACTGTAAAAGGATGCCTTGTCACACATTCAAACCATCTGTATCTACCTGCAGAACAGTACAAAATACCCAACAGAAAATTGAAACACAAACTGAAAACGATTAATATACCAGTCAATAATACCTCCAATTACTAAGAAGGTATGTATAACATTTAGTATGTCTGTGTATGTAGTACCTGTTCTGTAATAATTACAGTGTAATCAATGCATATAGTGGAAATAGCTATCTTGTAGTGATGTATTGTTGAGCAGTAGTAATGCTTGTAGTATTCTACGTGTGTACTGATGTAGGCCACAAGGCAAACTCCTCATACACCACAAGGGATGATATATATGGGCTTGGAATTCACCAATTCTTTTCCAGCCACTGTCAGTGTCAGGGTTGGTCCAACAAGTACGTGCTATAACAGGGGATAATATATGTTGATATATTGTAACAGTAGACATATGTATGGGTGTTTTAGTGAGATGAACATGTCAAAGGTGGGTTTACTGTGCAAATATGATTTGCATTGTGGGATATTGTGCCAATAACTGTGTAATGTACAGTATTTTAGGCAGATCTGTATTCCATTTTACATAGCATTTCTGTTATGTTATGCAAACATTAGTTATGTCTATTGGCAATTACAATACTCAATAACAGGATACATATGACTTGTATTCATCTGACAGTTTAGCAGCATGATAGCAAAGAAAATTGGATGAGCTAGGTAACTATCTATGCACATAATACATGTAATATCCACCTCTCTAGTATCGTTTGCAAGCAATAACAGCTGTGCATGTGTACATGTTATGCAAATGTGTAGTGACCCTTGTTACATGGCTGGCCCAAATGGCTATGTGCACACCTACATAGAGTGGATATTGAGAGTAGAGACACACTGGTTGAACTTTCAGGTTTGTGTAGCCTAACCTCTCATTGTCAACCTAACAGCCACTTGCAAATACTGTATGTAAGGTTGTACACAGTACTGGTAATGAAACAGGTTGCATATCATCTTTAACTCCAGTGTAACATTTGCAGTATGAGTGTAAGATGTAGGAGACTGCTGCCCATGTGTAATAGCTGCTTCATAGGTGATGGCTTACACTATCTGATTATATCCTGATCATGTTGATAGTGGCAGCAGAGTCTATTGATACTTGACTCTGTTTGGGGAGTGTGTGTCTGTGCCCAACAGAGCTCATGATTCTGCTGGATATGTGAGTATATCCCCAGAAAAGGATACAGACCTGTTGACACTTGCATCATCTGTAATCAACTATCAGGATGTGATGTGCTCCTCAGAGGAGGATTGCTGCTAAAGGTAGCTACTATGTTTCTGTAATAGCCAGTGTTGTCATGTCCATAACACAAATATTTACTTGTGAACATCACTGTCTAAAACATCTTCATAAGCAATAAGTAAACTAAATACAGTACTTGGTACTTGTAGTACTGAATGCTCATACAGGCATGTCCACTAGTCAGCTACTGGTGTTTACTCATGTCAGCTTTGTGTATGTGGCCATCCTGGGAGAATGTAATTTCTATGCCATGTACACTGCCAAACCCACCTAACACCACACCCCACACATTGTCTGGGATGCAGCTACAGGAGTAAGCTGGAAGGCAGTCCAGTCTACAGCCATGACTGGACTTGACAGTCATGAGGTGTAGGTTAACACATGCATCTCATCACCACTGCCAACACATACCCTTACCAGAACACAGTAAGGACACCCACACATACCACCAGAAATCACACACATTCACAGAGGCTTCTAAGTATCTAGCCAAGCAAGAGACCTCCCAAGCTGGAATAGACAGACAACAAAATACACAAACTGTATGACATAGTTTGCATAATTGTGCCACACCTCAGAACACATGGCCATAAACATGCCCAACAGTACTCATTTGTGAATGCAAACTCTAGCACTATGTTACACACCAACCTATACGAGGGCATACATACTGTCAGCTGCCTGTCTGCCATGATTAGCCACATATCCATACACTCAGACCACCTTTTGAACTATACACATGGCTCTGGCATATTCCACGTTGCTGTGCAGGACCTGTGATGCAGTAGCCTGGACTGCATGGAAACACACATGTAGGAACTGTTAGGTCTTGTAGCCCATGCAGGTATGTCCCAAGGCCTGGGTAGCATTCTGCCATTGGCCAGAATGATACTGCAGTACAGGGACAAAAGGATTGTATTCCACAATTGTCTAATGTACTGGTGTAATTTAAAGGGTATCCAGTATCTCTCTGCCTGGGATAACATGGTTGACAGACCATGATGCTTTGCCAGACAGGGCCTGCACCTGTCACCCCTGGGAATCTGGATACTGGCTAGGGCTCATGCTTCCCCTATAGTGCTTTCTTCATGCAAAGTTCAAGTGAAATTCCACTGCTGTGACAGGGACAGCCAAGCAATAAACTGCAGGTCTTGCTACTCAATGATACATTTCAGAAACTCAATATGGACTCACTTATGTCAATCCTTAATATGGAGAACATATCTGTGCAGTGACTGAGATATGGTTCAATGCTCCGGAGAGCACCCCCGCATGACAATGTTATAACACATACTTCACCTCTTGGCAATTATCCTTTATTGGAACACACAGGCCACAGGTGTGTCCATATTCCTGAAGGATATGTACACCCCCACGCTAGTTGCACTTGCATAACTTCAGATGCATTATGCTGAGCAACTACCTTTGTGCCAAAGTGGAATCCAAATTGCACCTTGTGACAGATCACCCACCATGCCTCAGAATTCCCAACTGTCATATTGTGCTATAATGGGGAATATTAGGTTTGAGACAGAAAACCATAATAATGGCTACTCTCAACTATCCCATTATGAACTGGGAAGACTCCTCATGTACCAACACCTGTGCTCAGTGCATGTTGGATTTCATCAACCCCAATGACCTGGATCACCATAGTCACACAAACAGGGCTAACAGTCACTAACACATAGTCAGCCTCCAAATCCAATGTTATGCTTCTTAAGAGCGAAGTGGTGACTGTCATGGCACCCATGCAGATGGACAATGCATGTAAAAATTCTGAATCCTACATAAATGCACTTTAAGCACTCACATAAGTGCAGTGATTGTGCCACTGAAACAGAACCAAGATTCAACCAAACGCAAACATGAAGGCAAACTGGTGGTACCCTGCCTTAAACTGTACTACAGAAGGTAGTAACTGTTGCAAGAGTGAACACACATGAGTGGAGGTGATCCCTGGTCAGCCTCAATAAGATGCAGATACACCATATAAAACCACACAAAGCTACTGTGAAACTAATCAGCCACATATTATGAGGCCAACCACAGAGCATTCTATAGCTGTGTCATTAATCGTAATGGCAACGGCAAGACCTGCCGTGCTGCACAGCACTAAGGCATAAGAAGTACTGCACCTACAGAAATAGCACCTGTTCATCCAGATAGAGTCTTGGATAACCTAAACCCACTCTTACCTCCCCCCAACAAGTACGCATATTTATATATCCATGTACACTACAGAGCCCCTGTAATAACAACTATACAGGTACAAGCTGCACTTTCTAAAGCCATTCATACAGCTTGCATGGGACCTGTCAACATCCCAGGGTGTATCCTACACAAATGTCAGAACAATCTGCTCTCCACATACACATCTCGTTCAATCATAGCTTCATGTCAAGCTGTGTACACTTTGAATGGTGCACAGCAGCAGTTATCATACCCCACAAAGGGGGAGGCACCACTGATAATGGGAAATAGTGCACTATTACTCTGCTGAGTCTGGCCTGTAAGGCCATGAACCTTGATCAAGTTATTTAATGTAGTCAGTACAGATGTAGATTATAGTAAGGTTGATTCACACAGCATATCATGACCTTGCCAGGTCTTAAGACACCATCACCCATACTGTGTTCCAGCTACACTCAGTAAACTAGGTGCATATTCCTATGTCACAGGAGTGGTTGGCAACTGGACTGCTGGCAGAACGAACACTACAGAAGGTGTCTGACTAATACACGCACATCAAACCAGTGCCAGCTACAGTAATACAGGGTTAATTCCTGGTGCTACCCTCATTGTTATCTATACCATACAGACTAACACAGAAGGCATCTGCCTATTGAAGTTTGCAAATGACTATGAACTAGGAGCAATAGTTGACTCAATGAGTGCTGCAGGCAACATACAGAAGGGCCTTTGTGGGTCAGATGTGTGGTGTGTGACGTATGGCCACAATCTGACAGCTAAGTATTGAATTGTCATCCCCTATGTTAAAAACCCTATACTCATGAACTACCACCTAGGCAGCGGTCATCATAATGGAAATTGTGTGTGTATGGGATGCAGCTAGACAGTAGTCTTTCCTTTGATAGTTACTTCGCCACACCAGTCAGGTAGTCGTAAGTGGCACCCCTAATCATGACAGGGTGCCATCCATGAATATAGAGATCATTGTTCAGCCATACTCAACACTCAAGTGACCCATAATAGATCACATATTTCCATTAAGGGTTATTGGCCATGTTCAGATGGCCTACACTGGCCTTCCCAATCCCTAGCTCCACTATGTAGCATGATGCCTACCCTGAATAAAGCCATGCCCAACCCAGAGAAGTTGGACATGCTACACTTACACATCCTGATTTCAAATAAACACATACTTCATGGGCATCCATCTTTCTAGTACAAGGATCACAACATGCCTGACAGATCCCTGTTCCATACACTTTACATACTCCTGCCATACTATGCATCCCTGTCCAGCAAAGCTGCACATTGCCCTTCTTTGAGACATGGTGTGATGACCACATGGCGAATATATCAGTAACGCTGTGGATCATTTCTCTGGCACTGCTTGAACTGGCCACTGAAACTTGCCTGTTTGTTGGCTACAGCTAGGTAACCTTTCAGCCTAGGCTTATAAATGGCCCAGGGCATATAGCCTACTAGTTCACTATGACCATACATGCTATAGTTAATATCCAACCTTGCAAATACTATCAAGCTAGCCATTGTCCCATGTGTTTCACATGTGCAACACAGGTAATACATCGCAGGATGCTAAACTGCTGTACAGTGCCATGTACATGTATATGGCAAAACACATACATGTAAAACTTTCCATGAGCAAGTCTGCAGGGTGACAGGTCATGTCCTTTAAGGCTGTGCATGACTATATATGTGACATATACACAGCATTAAGGTCTACTGCAGTAACGTGAACACATCCAGGCATGTGCTGATAGGTAAAGACACCAGTACAGGCAAACAGACATGCCCACATCAAGACAACATCCACATGGAGTATGAGCAATGTCATCACTTGACGCATACATATATAGTGATAACATAAAATCACCAGTAAGTGACAAATGTGTGTGAGTTAAACATGTCAGTGGTGTTAGTGTCATGTAGATTTGCAAAGGCATATTTGTAATCTTAATAAATGTGATACACACGTATGTTCAGCTATACTTTTGTACTTCTCTGTGAGTTACTGTGACCTGTCTTCATCATTATGTCTTCCAGGTATGCCGCGTGCCAGGCTGCCACCAAACACCTGCTTGGAGGATGAGGTCCTCATTCCATAACTCCTCGACAACCATGAAACACTCTTCAGCCATGTGCCACAGGATGCCCAGCAGCAGGATGCCCAGTGGGAGGAACTTTGCAGGAGGGTAAATGATGTTGGCGGCCACAATCACACCTATCAGCAGGTGCGCTGACACTGCACCAACCTCATTAGATGGGCGAAACAGCATGCAAATGCAATCGCCAGGGAACAAGGTGCAACAGGAGGGGGACCACTCACCTAGCCCCCACTCACACGTACCGAGGACCTACTGGCCAAACCTGGGGACATCTGCAGAACTCCATTTACAAGCTTTAGCTGGTATTGTGGCAGTGGGTGTCTCACAACCACTGAGCCTGGAGTTGCCTGGTAAGTCACTACTGCACATATAACACAACTATATTACATATAGTTACATGTGTTACTGTACAATATGTAATGTAACATCATATGCAAGGCATGTATGCACACATGCCACATACTATAGTTTGCTACTGTATGTATGCACAGATGTGCATACTCCATAGTATAGTCTATTGTACTGGCTTATGTGCTAATGTGCACATTGCACCCTGTAGCTATCACATAGGTGTGGATAATGATCTTACTGCTGTGACACTCCTACTTAGGTACCTCTGGCATTTCGCAGTGACAGCAGCCTGTTGCAGGTGAGATTGTTATTTATCAGGCTTGATAATGCACCGATCATATTAATTGCATGCTATCTGCCATGTGGCCATTTAACACATGTACACATAATGTATGGTGGTCCTGTTAATATATACAGGTCAGACCTGCAATGCATTACAGTGGTTACCCATGTGGAATAATTGAAGACTATATAAAACACCTACACTAAACCTTACAAACTGTCATTGCCAGATGTGTGGACAGCTGTGAATACAATGGTGGAGGTGTGGTTCACTGTAGGGACATGTACTACAGATCAGCATTACACACATGGGGAATACAAACAGTACTATACAGAGAGCATATGTGTGCACACTGAATATTTTGGAGCTGGAGTATGACCAGCCCATGGGATTCACCCTTGTGGATTATACCCTTGCTATGAATGTCACACAATGTCATGTGCTAGCTGACATGTCCATGACATTTAGTGGGCTGACTGCAACACTGCTTAACTATCCTGCAAAACATGATATCTCACATCCCAAACATACCACCCTTTGTCTGCATTACCCTGTCCTCAGTGGAGCATATGACATCTATTGGTGTATGTCATATGGGACAACACTGATGTGAAATAGATGCCCATCACAACCACTGGATAAAACATGTTTACACATGGCCATGGAGGATGGCTAGAGACATGAAGCAACACACACAGTAGAAGTGATGTACATGTGTGTACACCCTGTTGTGCATTGGCTCAACACAATACAACTATGGCCTTTGTGTAATGGTGATATTGCAGATGTGAAACACTAAACATCATACAGGCCTGTGCACAGCTTGTGCAAGCATGACATCAAACCACCCCATAACATGTCATGAATATCTTGAGTGTGTCATGACATGAAAGCATTCACCTATACAGTATCCAAATACATATATGTGTTGCACAACATACACATACAACCACATCAGGCCACAGATACAGTACATTCACCTTGCTGGTGTTAGACATCACTGTCATGCTTGCTCCTCATGTGTGTGAGGTACACAGATGGCATGTGGGACATGGAGTACTGCTAAGTTAGCCACATCTGGGCATAGTTGCCAGGCATCGGCAATATGGTTGCAAATGTGCAGGGGTGTCATCTGTATACCCTTCAGTGACCTTTGTCACACATTCCACATTAGGGTTTAGTGTGTATACTCCTCAGTGACGTGGGTCACATTCCACATTAGATATGTAATGTATATGAACACAGTCATGGCTATGAACTGTGTCTGTAACTCACACTGTATAGCAGTAGTAAAGCCACATGATGCCCTGCAATGGCTATACACATCAACTCAATGTGCAGTATGTCACTGTATAGCTGTAGGGTGTACTGACATTGCGTCAACTGAAGGTCCATGTTAGTATAACACGTCCCTGCATTGGGACACCATTACCTCACTGTATATTTGAAAGGACACCATTGTGTTAAACATGTATGCATGTCATTCAACACATCAGCAGAAGACATGTCATACTACATGTGATTGGCAAGGTCATATGCCACACATCAGGCTGGTTTACTGTTAACCTGTGCTGGTCTGTGGCACCATTGCAAAGTAGGGACAGCCATGTCAAACATGTGTGTACAGCCACATGCACATTGTCTGTAGACTCAGCTCAGGGGTAAGCAGAATAATGTTGAACAGACATGCACTGCTTTGGGGGAGATATGCAAGCTAGGGCTCAGGCAAACATAGTATTCACTCAACATACCTTTCTGCTCATGCCCTTCTCACACATAGGGCCAGTGGCCAACACAAAGCATCAGTGGCAGATGTACAAAGGTCAGAGATTGTTTGTTAACATGTGGGGTATGTTGCACAAAACATGGCAGTGCAGTGCAAAGGTGCATAGTGCATGCATTGTGTTGCAGGTTTGGGGCATAACTTACTAACACAAATGGTGCAACACAGGGATGTATGCTAACTACTACTATAATTGTGAAAGGTGCATGCCTTCTGCTATAACACATGCATGCTGCTGTGTGTAACTCAGGGATGTATGATAACTACCACTATAATTGTCTAAGCTGAATGCCTTCTGCCATATAACATGGATGTTGCATGCCTTTGGGTGCCATAGCATGTGTCTGTCTGTCTGTATCTGTCTGTGTCTGTATGCATGTTTGTGTCTGTGTGTGTCTGTGTGTTTGTACTGTGCTGTATAACTTGTAATGTACAGTTCGTGTCTGCCCCTCACAGGTGTTGATGTAGGTGCATTGCCTTCTTGCAGTCCACCTGATGTTAGTGTCCCCACAGACTCTAACAGTGATGATGAAAGTATGATTGAGGCACAGGCAGGGTTGTCAGGGGCTGAAACTGTGCCATTGGTTGCCATTCCACCTGTATCCCTTTCATCCCTGCACACAGTTCTCATGCCTACACATACTGCATCACCAGTGGCCATAGAGGAAGGACAGTTGGCGGGTGGTACCATGGAACAGGAAAGTGTGGAGACTATGGAAGGTGTGCCTGCTCACCATGATCCCAGCCAACTGACTGGTGATGTCCCACACAGGCATGTGCCCAGTGCTGCTCGTAGGAAGACCTCTGGCCAACATGGCCCTGCAAGACATAGCATATCAGCTTGTGTCACCAGATGCATGTTTCAGTCTGTAATGGAGGCACAGGCACATGCTGAATGGCAGAACAGAGAAGGTCTGAGGCTTCAGAGGGCTGCTGTCTGTTCTTTAACTGACAACATCCAGGCAATTGCAAATGCTCACCATCATCTTGCAGATGTTTTGGATAGACGATTACGTGACATGGTGGGAGTCCTTGACAGTGGCATATCAATCCTCGAGCGTGGAATGTCTGTGCTGGAACATCTGGTGGGAGTGAGGCGTGGGGCACATGGACGTAGACCAGCTACATCACCTGTTGAAGGTCTACATGAACATGCTACTTCACATGCCCGCTCCCATAGTGGCGGTAGCAGCAGCAGTGTAGTTGGTGCTGTGCTGTCCACACCAGGGCACAGCAGACCATGTGCACATGGTCCTGGATGGTCCCAACAGTGACACCGTTCCAGTGGACATGTGTCATCAGACAGTACCCAATCTGAACCTCTGCATGGTAGTGCCCGTGCAATCCCTGGCAGGCGCAGGTCACGTGGCCATGCCTGGACACCGTGAACTGTAAAACCTACCATGTTCAGTCTGCAGCTGTCAATAATACCCCTGTGTAGGTCAGCCACATGCCAGACCTGTGTGCATACATACACGCACACACCAGAAACAAATGTAGGGCACCTCAACACACACACGCATAACATCCACACATGCCCAGTGAGATCAAAGGCCCCAACCCACGCACATGATGTCATCCAATGGTGCAGCCTATACCTCTGGCAAACATTATCACCCTGTGCATATGAGGATGCTTGTGCCACATCCCTGTCATCCACACCATCGGTGCAGGGACATGCTCATATGGTCTGATGCACAGGGTGAGCATACTAGGAAGACAATTGTAAATTACAATTGTTGAGTAGTGTTGACTGGCAGCAGACATACCATGTACTACAGTTTTAGAATGCATTTTGTACCTCTGACAGTATGTATCATGTGTAACAACAGTAACTGCATATTGATCTTGATGCTCTGCCTTCCTCTTTCAGGTGTAATTGCATGTGCTGGGGGATGTCAGTGTTTGTGGTTAGTGTCCCATATGTAAATGTAGACTACTCACAGATCTGTATGACAATACCTGCATGCACTTTGTAGCTTCCACATCACAGTTATAATCTCCCAAGTTTCAAACGTTTACTGATCTAATGATCCAAGAGCATGATAGCTGTGTAGTAAGATACTGTGGCCAGAGCCACATCCATACTAGGTGACATCACAGGTATGGTTACCTTGAGCAGGGAGGAGGTAAAAGAGTGGTTTAGCAGATGACAAGGGTAAAAGCCAGTGGAAAAAGTGGTTTCTCATTGGGAAGCAGTAATAGCCACTCTCATGACAGGATGCAAACACACATACACACCCTGGGATTCACAGACACAGTAGCACACATTCTGACACACACACACAGTTGCCAGTATTGGGATGAGAACCCCTGCGTATGCACAAATCATCATTATAGTACTACGCAATTACAAGACGCGCCACAGAGATTGCACATGTACAAGTAGTCAGAATGGCCTAAGATCGAGGACATCAACAGGGATACTAGATTGCAGTGAGTGTATGTGGGGAGGGGGGTTCATCAGTAGGCTATGTAACAACAAGCCTCACCCCAGGGTGTACATGTTTACAGGAGGTTAGAATGCCCTTCTAAGATTGATGACATCAACAGGGATACTAGATTGCATTGAGTGGATGGGGGGAGGGGGTCTTATCATTTCACTATGGTAAAATACAGCCTCACTCCAGGGACCGGACAGCCATACACACACACACACACACACACACACACACACACACACACACACACACACACACACACACACACACACACACACACACATTGTGGCATTTACAAAGATATACACCTATGTCACACACATACAGACACTTGACAATGTGTGAGATTCAAACATCTGCTTATGTCTTGCTTTATACACTTCACTCTGTACAGATGTCTACAACAGTGTACAGGAGAGTGAAGAACATTTGAGATGTATTCCCCACCATACGTGACATATATGGACACACACACACACACACACACACACACACACACACACACACACACACACACACACACACACACACACACACACACACATGCCAGTACTGTGAATCAAACACCTGCTTATCTCATGATAGGTATTACAGAATTACAGCACTATCACACATGCTACAAAGCGTACTGACTCTTTCCTTTGCCAACTGTGCTGATATATGCACAATATATGCACAGGGGAGGTGTTATTGTTACAGGTGTCAAGAGGTTTGCCTTCAGTGTCACCCTTACTGCATTCTACGTTGTGTGTCTTCCCCTTCAGTTAACAAAACCATAGCTTAGCAGTTACACAGGTTATTGTAGGAATGTTTGTAACACACCGGTGAGCTTTCCTCAGTAATCATTCATCTGCAAAGTAGCCCCACCACTTAGTAGTTATGTCCAAACATCTGTCCATACCTAAAGTACAGCTTACTGTACTTTGAGCATATCACCATATACAGTTGGCAATGTTGAGGCTGCATTATAACTGCATGATGTACTAAGACAACAGTCACCTTCAAACATCAGACACTGCACATGCATGGAATCTAAACACACATCAATACATGTACATATATGCAGTCTCCATCAGTAAGTGGACTAGCAGGTCAAGAGGATACATTCCACACCTTCCCCACACCATATGTGAAACCTAGCTGACCATTACACCATAATGGATGTTGTATTCATGTACTGGTAGGACACACAATCACCTTCACTGAGTAGCCAAGTGTACATTTATGCCAACAGCACATATCAGCAAGACACACACACACAGCAATATTCCATGTCATGATCCCACAAATTGTTAGTTGACAGTTCCACTGTGAAGCCAGGGCACTGTAATGGTCAACAGTGAGCACATCATATTTGCCACACACACATCATATTTGCCACACACACCTCATGATTACTGGAAGAGTGCCAGCAATGTGCTCTGTTTGAGCTAGGCATTACACTTATTCAAGCATGTGTGAGGTCTGTGGCTTGTAAACATCTCCCCCAGCATGTTCTAGCTATTGTGGTAATAAGTTTAATATCCAGACAGCACACAGCATGCATGGCTTGCAATTGTTGACATGGGGTATACATAGGAGCTGTGGGCACACATGGCTGTAAATGTCATGGACATATCATCTGTAACTACTCAGGAACATGCAGAGCATAGCTGTATTTCCCTGAGTCTGTCAATAAAGGCCATGTGTGTAGGTCTTATGATCCTGTTATTTGGGTATGTTTGTAGGCATTGCATTTGGTGGACATGTCTATTGACATACATGCCACATGGGTTGCTGTATGATATGATAGGTGTCATGGGTGGGGTCTATATTAGAACATTGAAGTTTCAGAACTTCGAATGTTCTAATATCGACTCCTATTCAGCAAAAGCTGAAAATAGCGAAGCAACAAAAAACCAAATTCTTTCCTAGGGAAAGAATTTGGTTGTCCATTCCTGTCACTTCATTATTTTCAGCACTGTGGTGGAAAGTTATGGGTCAGGTTCAGGTAAGTGTGCGATTGTGTGGATGTGAGGGTTAGGGCAGGTTATGTGAGTTAGGGTTAGGGCGCCGGTCAGGTAAGTGTGCGAATGTGAGGGTTAGGGCGGGGTAGGTGAGTTAGGGTTAGGGCGTGGGTGAGGTGTTTGCGCGATAGTGACGGACCTTAGGGTTAGGGTTTGAGTTAAGGTAAGTGGGTAGATAGTGGTGTATGTACAGTTTAGTGTAGGGTTAAATGTAAGATTTTAGGTTTATGTGTGTGGATTGCTGTTTGTTTGGTGTGCTTGTGTTGTGTGTATGTGTTTTGGAACAGCAAATTTTTTCCCTAGGAAAAAATTCACTGTTCTGTATGTTTGATGTTTTCAGCGTTCGCTGAATAAGGGTCGATATTAGAACATTTGAAGTTCTGAAACTTCAATGTTCTAATATAGACCCATCATGGGTGACCAGTAGAGAGGGAATATTACCTCTTTCAACATAGATATCAAACCTTATGTACTGTTAGCATTCAGCAGCCATGGACCTATCTTCCATGTGCATGTGTGTAATGAATGTAGCCACCTGTATGTACAAAGGACAACAACAGCTATGGTGTTTTCATTTATGTTGTATAAGCGTGGGATGTACATATCCAGGGCAGGTACATCTAGGTCATATCCAACCATGAGGGTGTTGTTTACTGGTGTACAGCAACAGTCAACTGTGTTAATGCTGACAACATCTGAGGGACCCTGGTATGTGTACAACTGACCTGGTTACAAACAGTGGTATTATTGCATTGCATAACACATTATGCAACTGTGTCAATATATGGGTACTTTGCACAGTTGATGTAGGGCTAGGTACAGTCCAACAGTCAAAGATTATTTAGTGTTCTACCATAATATTTCATACCACATTTATGGATGTGTGTTGGTAGTCTGAGGACATGGTGGAGGACGTATATGAGGATACAACCTAGAATGCAGCTTTTGCCACTGTAACCTGTACCTGACTCATCTGTGATAACTATGTCAGAGTAGTGGTCTTTACTTGTGAGTAGCCGTTATGAATATGTGGACACCACCACCTGGAGTGGTCCATACCAGTGTTAAAACCATGAAAAATATATACAATCCAGATGGCTTAATGGTAAGTCCAGTGACCTTGGTGTGCATGGTCCATGGTTCAAGACCTGTAAGGGTTGTTGATAATGTCATTTAGGACTGAATAAGACACTTTTAAGCAGTTGTAAGTGGGTGTAAATGTGTTTTCACCACAGTAAGCAGTGGGTACACACAGGTAAAAGACATGTACAACTCTCAGTACACTTGAAATGCTCTTCTTTGGCAATCCTGCTGATGTCACCCACCTAGAAATACACCTCTGGGAGTGCTGTAATCCAGTCATCTCTGTAGTGCAGCCTGTAACTGCATAATGCTATAGTGTGATAAACTAGTTTGGTAGGTGTTCTAATCCCAGACTTGCCAACTGTGTGTATGTGTGTGTCTGTCTGCTTGAGAAGGGAACAATGCTTTTTAGAGTATGCACACTCCTTACAATTCACATACTCAACTTTGGCAAGGGTGCTGATGTCACCCACCTAGAAATAAACCTCTGGGACTGCTGTAACCTAGTAATCTCTGCAGCATGTCCTATAACTGCATAATGCTGTAGTGTGATAAACTAGTTGGGTAGGTGTTCTAATCCCAGACTTGCCAACTGTGTGTGTGTGTCTGTCTGCCTGAGAAGGGAACAATGCTTTTTAGGGTACACACACTCCTTACAAATCACATACTCAACTTTGGAAAGGGTGCTGATGTCACCCACCTAGAAATACACCTCTGGGACTGCTGTAACCCAGTAATCTCTGTAGTGTGTCGGGCAACTGCGTACTGCTGGAGTGTGATTTAGAACTGTGGTAGGGTTCCATCCACAACCATGATGGTTATGTATGTTTTGTGTGTGTTTCAATGTCTGTGTAGGGAGCAATGCATTATAGCCTACTCACTCGCAGGACATTTACAATGCCCTAATTTGGTAATCCTGCTGATGTCATTCCTTGTCAAATACACCTCTGGGGAACAAGTTCCCTAGTAATCCTCATGGTGTGTCCTCTAACATCTCCATGCAGTAGTGTGATATAGATCTTGGTCATGGGTTCTATACCCACACATGTCAGTTGTGGATATGTTGTGTGTGTCTCACTGTCTGTTTTGTGAGCAATGCATTTTGGGCTACTCACTTGCAGTAAATTTGAAATGCCCTACTTTGGTAAACCTGCTGATGTCATTCCTTGTGAAATACACCTTTGGGGATGGGGTAGCCCAGTAATCTCTGTAGTGCGCACTATAACTTTGTAATGCTGTAGTGTGATAAACTAGTTAGTTAGGAGTTCCATTCCAAGACATGGCGGGTGTGTGTGTGTTTGACAGTCAGAGCCTGTGTGGAGGTGGCTGTGAGTGTCTAACCACTGGACATGTTGAGGAGTGGGTTTTGTAGTTTTGTAGTTTTCCTATATGGTGGCCATATTATATGTCACAATGTCCACCTCATGATTATTACAGATTTCAGTCAGCCAAGAGACTGGGTTGGCAAGCCATACCCCTGCATCTGGCAAAAGGCCTGGTGAACAAAGTAAGAAACCCTACTGTTACCCAGAATATGGTCTGAACCCATGTGTCATACACAAACACACTTGCCTAGACAATCCCGCTATGTTGCTAGTACCCTGTGCATTGTTGACAGATAGTAGGCATGGTGTAATTGCAGTGGGCTGCAGAGGGCATGACACCCTGTCCACCAGTACAATAGGCATATAAATGCGGACAATGCACCTTCACTATGTTCCCCACTGGATGCCTGCAACATATGTGGTGCCATTAAATGTGATCCACAAAGGACATACAATGCCTTACACACATGCCCTGTAAGGACAGATGCCACTGACCCCAGGGAATACCTGTATCATGTTATCAATACAGGTGCAGGGTCAACCAGCTGTCTATTAGCAGGTCCTGCCACACCAGGCCAGGATTGGCACATCTGATGGTAATAGTCTGTGTACACAACATGTGCCAGGCAGACCGGGTACACTTAAACATGTCACTGTACATTAATGTGGGACGTGCACATCCCAGGCAATGTCCATATCAAGGACTATCAAACACAGAAATGGCATGCATTGCAAAGCAATGGCCACACACAATAGTAACCAGGATGACAGGACAGGTAATACAAAACCCATCTGTGTGGGACATTGCAGACACTACACCCCTGAACAACACTGCAGACTATTGCCAGGTGGCCTGATGCCAGGGATTACCCCTCACCCAGCCTTGTACAGTCATCTTGCACAGCCAACCACTACACACCCATGAAGCAATGCACACATGCATGTCAGTGCTGGTACCTTGTGTCTGCATGTGGGGTATGTTGTTCCCAACCACAGTCACACCCAGTATAACTCCCATTGGCATACTGACTGATGTCAGACATGTTCACATGCCCTAGCCCATAGAACCTTAGGATAAGCCCTGTGGTGCATGTAATGCCTGTGCATTACTGTAGTGTGGCAAACTAAGTAGTTAAGAGATGTATTTGTGAGCCTGCCAAAGTGTGCCAATGTGTCTGAGTCCCTTAGAGTGTGTGGTTGTGTTGACAATGACATCTGTTCATGTGGACAGCCATGTGTGCTAAAACTAATGTATGTCTACTATATCTCTGCTGCAGATGTCACTCCCCAGCACATATATATGTTCTTACAGCACACCAGCATGTCAGCTGTGTGGCACATGGAGTAACTGCATGAACTTGTAATAGTAATGGCTAGTCAGTCAGGGGTTTGAACCCCTGTACTGGTAGGTGTGTGACAGACAATGCTTAGGTTTTAGTCTCCCAGGCCTTCTTTGATGTACTTTGCCTCTTTCTGTCCCTCCCACACACTCTCTGGTGGATGTAGAGATGTACACCTGCTCAGCAGCAGCTTGTATTTTGTAGGTGATGGTCATGATCAGGTGATGGCCTCTGCAGCTATTGAAGTCCTCCTCTATCTGATTGCATGTGGAACAGCTGTGGTGACATTCCCATAGCCAATTACATGGAAACACAGTTTGTCCATTACAGTCGCTGTGAGTAGAACCTGGATCTGGTGTTTGGTAAACAGCATCACAGATGAAATCTGGATATACCTCAAACAACATACACAGTGGAAAATAACCTAAAGACAGGAGGGTGATGTGCCAGACATGACTACAACATGTTAGTGTAGCTATGCTTCATTCAGACTACTGCCAGTTTAAGAAGTTGTGTGTGGTAATGGCTAGTCTGCATGTTTTAATAACTGACAAGACAGTGCTCTGTTTGTGTTACTCACAGAACACACATCTGTGAACTGCAGAAGCATAGTGTGAGGATTGCAGTCAGTACACGGTGACAGTGATGAGAGTTACTGCCATTGCATCCCTGATTGGACATACGTCACATGAAACAGTGGTATGACAGTCACTGTCTGAGGTTATCACAGTGACATGCCAATAATGGGCCACTGTTCATAGCTGCAGTTACAAGTCATCTACACTTTGGACAGATGTCATGCAGTATATATGCATGTGTTGTGCTCCCTCTGCAAATGTATGTCATCTGTTGTGTTGGGTTGATGGTAATATCTATGCATGCTGTTATAAATAATCCTGAATGCTGTTGACTGTTACTAAGCCTTATCTGTGTTAAAACTGCAACACCATAGGCTGTATGGGATTGGAGGTTCCGGCGGAACCACCTGTCCCACTTCAGCTGGCCATGGCATGGGCACCAGCACGTCTGGGGCCCAGCCTTGGACCTCCACCTCTGTTGGCTCTGCACCACCTTCTGGTGGAACCGCCACTGAGGATGGGGCTTGCCCCCCTGGGAGCAGGTCCAGACAGGCACTTGTCAGCCATCGTACAGTCCAGGCTGTGGTGCGTAGGGGGCTCAATAAGGGGTTTTGAGGCCAGTTATGCCAGCTCAAAGGCAAAGTGTCACATTTAGAGGGTGAGCCTGCACCTCCTAGACAGCCCCCAGTACAGCCACCTTTGTGGCTGTGAAGGTTCAGTGGTGGCTACCCATGGTTGGGACCTCCATCGCACTGTTTCCATTTGAGGGCTCATGGGCTTGTGACTGCCAAACACCCCTCCCCGTCCAAGGTGTATCCCCCCACATGTGTCATATACCGCCCCTGTATGCTGTCTTGTCTGTCATCCTACCCAACCTATCCTCCACGAGCATACCTACTATCCTTCCCCAACATCCCACTCTCACCTTACGAAAACAGAAACAAAAGGCCAATCTGTTCCCAGAACAACTTTTGCCCCATACATAGCTGTCCATTTCACACACGTGTCCACTGGACACATGTAACCTTTTTAATTTGCATCACAACATACTACTGTTGTCCTCATCTCTCTCTCAGGCACACGTTCCTGGTATGCACATGACTCCTAAAGGTTCCAGGTACACATGATGCAGATGACCCCATTGTACACACAACACTTTTGGTCCCTCTATGGTTACCCCATTTAACTTTTTAATGATGATGATGTTGCACACAGCACCTTGCAAGAGTACTGTTCTCACATAATGATTGGACAGAAACTGTTTTGTTAATGTAAATAAAATGCCCAAAGTAATGTATTTGGGCAATGTACAAATGTTTGCGTGTATTAATGACACATGTCTGTCTGAGGGAGTCTTGATATTACATAGGAAAACACCACTACATAATACAGGAGTTGCTGGTGTTTCCCTTTTCATTCTTTTTAATGCTTTGTTGTCACATGGTATGTTCTTGATATATCTGTATATATCTATATCTATGTATGTATATATATCTGGACATAAACACACACACATACATCTACATAATGGAAAACATTTCCTATACTGTTGAATGACTGTGCTGGATGCTATGTTTGTGGTAACATCCAATGTCTATATATCTGCCATGGCATAGTGGTAAATCACATTGGCTGTGGTGTGCAGGGTCCTGGTTTCGAGCCTTGCAGAGGCCGTTTATTTTGTTGCTGGGCAGAACAAGGGCCGTTGGATACGGAGTGATTAAGGCACTTTTAAGCAGTTGTGAGTGGGTGTGCACGGGTTTGCGCGATGATAAGCAGTGGTTACTTTTGGTTACAGTTCCTTACATTCAGTTACCTTCTTGATTGCTTAACCTGTGTAGGCAGTGCTTACCCCTGCGCAAACAGGCTTAAACCTGCTCACTGCTGCTTAAAAGTGCTTACTCCTGCTTACCCCCATGCTAATTTCTTTAAAAGAAAAGAAACAAGGGGTGATAGGAAAGTGGTGAAAAAGGGGCACAAAGAGGGAAAGACAGTAGGCAAGGTAGCTAGGGATGTACAGGAAGGGTGTAGGGAAGGTCCATAGCTGTCCATTTCTTCTACAGCAACGGCTGTGCATATGCAATAAATTTGGCGGTATATTTGGACACTCACAACCCTGAGAGAGGGGTGAGGACAACAATAGTATGTTGTGATGCCAATTAGAAATGTTTACATGTGTCCAGTGGACATGTGTGTGAAATGGACAGCTATGTATGGGGCTTGCTTTTTTTGCGGGAACAGATTGCCCTTTTTTTCTTTTATGTTTAGGTGAGAGTGGGATGTTGGGGAAGGGGAGTAGGTATTATCAGGGAGGATAGGTTGGATAGGATGACAGACAAGACAAACAAGACATGTACAGGGGCAGTATATGACATGTGGGGGGGACACGTTTTGTGGGGAGGGGTGTTTGGAAGTCGCAAGCCCATGACCCCACAAATGGATACAATGGGAATGAGATCCACACCCATGGGCAGTCACCACTGCACCTTCACAGCCCAGAAGGTGGCTGTGCTGGGGGCTGTCTAGGAGGGGCAGGCTCACCCTCTAGTTGGGCCACTCGGCCCTCAAGCTGGCATAGGCGATCTCGAATCTCCCTGTTGAGCTCCCTATGCACCACGGCCCAGACCATACCAGGGGTGACAGGTTCCTCTCCGCTCCCACTCCCGGGGGGGGCTGAGCCCCATCCCCTGCAGTGGTTCCACCTGAAGGTGGTGCAGGGCCAATGGATGAGGGGGTCCCAGGCTGGGCCCCAGATGTGCTGTTGCCCGGTGCCATGGCCAGCTGAGGTGGGACAGGTGGGTCTGCTGGGACCGGCCTTCCAATACGAGCTATGTTGTAGCATGTTTAAGGCAGATATGGGTTAGTAATAGTCAACAGCATTCACAATTAGTTATAACAGCATACATAGGTATTCACATTACCCAGGGCACCATATATAAAATAGTTGCAGAGCAGGCAGAACACATGCATATATGGGTAAACAGTGGCCATTACAACAACATGCAGGTTTCATTGATGGCAACAGGACACCAATTTAGGAGTATTTTAACATGGCACATGCATAGAAACAGATGTGAATATTTATAAACCAATAGGACATATGTCCCAACAAAGTTTAGGAGTGTAGACATACCAAATGAGTTGTGTAAATCGGTTATTTTTGCACATATGGTAGGGGTGAGAGAGAGAGTTCAATTAACAACTAATAAATCCTCGTAGTTTTCACAACATTCGTAGTCACTGCAGTGGTCTGTCCCTTACATGTATTATTACACTACCCAATGGCATTATATTGTACAATGGTATGTTTGTAGATTAGTATGTACTGGAACCATGTCTTACATACAGGCTTGACAAGATGCAGGTGTTAATGCAACATGTTTTGATACTGCTGTCATACACTTTGGGTGAGATGCTGGGATGACAGGTATGTTTACATGTACATTCTCTGACTATGTACAAGTCTGACTATCAGTTATATGTCATTAACAGCTGCCTACATTTCTTGGCTCATCACACTATTTTGTCAGGGGAACAGGACAAAAGGCAGGTGATGTGGGCTATTTATCAGGACATACTGGGCAGATTGGAACAGTTGAGGGGTATGAATAGGCATACCACTTTCTATTTGAGCATTCTAGCAAAATCTGTACAGTTGTTAAGTGTATATATGTATAGAGCTTTCTCTCTGAACATTCTAAAAAACTGTGCAGTTGTGTGGAATGATTATGCATACAACTTACTGGCACTCCTGGGATCCAAAGCCCTGCTGTGTGTGACAAAAGCATTACAGTTAAGATCACTGTACACTATGCTATCAGGCAATTGTTGTGAGGCTTTGCAATGTATTTTGTCTAATATGACTGGCCTGTTTGCACTTCCAACATTGTTATACAGCACTTCATACAAATTTTATCTGCATACCACAGTGTGGGTAACACTGCTTACTACAACAGTACTATTTAATAACTGCAACAGTACAACGACATATGACTACAGAGTAAACAGAAGCAATGCAGGGGTTACACCTATATTTGCAGCATATTACACAATTCTGTATACTGGTACAACATTTTCTGAGACTTTTACATTTATTTGTTATGACAGTACATGCAGGCTATTTACTAATCTGCCTCGCGACTCATCCTTTGCAGCCTAGCGTCATAGGCTTGCTGGTTCGCAGCACGCTCATCTGCACTGTCAGAGACATACATTGATATTTATCCATAGTTATCCATAGTATACACAAGCTAGGCAATTATTAACTATGTAGTGGAAGGAGTACTTACTGAGTTTTGGGGCATTCTGCATCTGCCTTGCTTCCTGGATCCACTGTTCCAGGTCATTCCCCCTCTGCCGCTTCAGGTCTGCATGGTGGTGCCTGACCTGCTCACCAGTCTGGGGGATACCTGTGGCACTAGTGAGGTCACTGGCAAGACTGTCCCAGGCCTCCATTTTGTACTGTGAGCCCTGGTACTGGCCATGCAGTAGTCTCCTGTCATGGTGCTTTACCAGGAGCCATACCATGAATTTGGACTCTTGGATGCCCCAGATCTGTGCTCTAAAGTGAGTGCCTTCTTCCACTCCAGCCATTTTGCCTGAAGGGGGATGCTGCAACCAGTTATGAGCCATATTCCTGCCTCTTTGGTTTAAGTAGGGCCGGATTCTCGCACAAGACAAAGGCTAAGCTATGTCTTATTCATTACAGGTTATATATGCATCTGGTATCCGTCATTCATGTGTACATACACTGTATGGGGTCCTGGGGACTTCATAACTTTATTACAGTGACACCTCAACACTATGTTTACTGCAGTACCCCAATTCACATATTTATGGTGTGTGGTGGGTTATAGAACATTACACTGTACATTGATTCAGTTCACATGTTTGATTTGATTTCCCTGTGATGAGGATTAGTTTGCTAATACCTCCTTTATATGTATTGCTATCATGGTGTAGTGGTTAACTACTGTGACTTTGATGTGCAGTGTCCTGAATTCTAGCCTTGCAGAGGCTGTTTATTTTGTTGCTGGCTAGAACACGAGTTGTTTGGTACAGAGTGATTAAGGCACTTTAAGGAGTTGTGAGCAGGTGTGTGCGGGTTTGCGCGGAGCTAAGCAATGCTTTCCTCCGGTTTCTTACACTCAGTTAGCCTCTACATTGCTTCATCAGTGTGGTACTCGCATACCTGCAACCAAACAAGCTTACACCCGCTTGCTCCCACACTTGAAAATGCACTGCATTTGGTATTTGCATCAGACACTCACACCCCTGGGTGGGGGTGAGGACTACAATAATACGTTTTGATGCCTATTACATCATCTTATATGCCTACAGTGGGGTGTTGCAACCATGTGTTCATAGGTGTTGTGTAGTGGGTTATGCAACGACACATATGGTCATACCATACTTAGCCATTTAAACTGGACTGTGCTGTGGTGGGACCCATATCGGGAATGGCTGCCCATTAGGCGTAAGCATGCCGGTCAACTGTACAGAATCTGTGGCCTGTCCAGAGTTTGCTTCATACTATTGGTGTGTTCCTCTTACAATCTGCACCTGTCTGGCAAATACCTGGGAACTGAGACCATTAAATACAGACAAGTAATTGGGTTTAGGACCCTACATCCTTCAGCCGAGTCATGCTAATGCATACCTATTATTCTATCAGCTTTCTAAGGTTGTAAGTGGAATATGTGCTTTCTGTCCCTATTTGTTCCCCCAACGATTTATGTTCTGTCCAGTGGTTTTGCTCTTAGGGGTTGAGAGGTATGGACATAAGCTCTGCCCATTTCGGAATATTACTTACAACCCCAGGGTGGTCCTAATACAACTGCGCCAGCCAATTCCTGCATGCCTGGGGCCATAATTGCATGCCCATAGCTCCCCACCTGCCCCTCCTCTACAGCACTCATCCTTACTGTGGGTGCAGGTGGGGTCTAACCACACCACTACACATTGCCCGCTCTCCATGTGTCAGGACCCATGTCGTATGTTGTGTTGACCCATGGGTTATCAGGCTTGCACAACCTACTGGTCTGTGTATGTATACAACCTGGTTTGATGAATCATTACAGGGACTGACTCTGATGATCGGTAATTTTTGGGGTGTCCCACAAGGGACATTGATGTCTTTGTTTCAAGATTAGACCTGGCAGGTCTCTCCCACTGGTAGTATCCTGCCTATGGTCTAGGAAGCAGTGCTGTATTTACTTGTATCGTGTGTTTGTATGTTTCACCTGTCTAGGTGGGGGTGGTTGATGCTACGTGTTACACGTTTGCTGATTGGACCCCTCACCCCCATTTGCACGGCCTGTGAATATATGTAATTCGTAACTGCTGTATCATATCCTAGCTATTTACATGTGTATATTTACACACACACACACACACACACACACACACACACACACACACACACACACACACACACACACACACACACACATACACATATATATATATATATATATATATATATATATATATATATATACACATATATATATATATATATATATATATATATATTTATATATATATATATATATATATATATATATATATATATATATATATATATATATATATATATATATATATATATATATATATATATATATATATATATATTTATATTTATATATCTGCATTACTATATACAGATATATCTGTATATGAATGTATACATGTATATATTTATATATTGCTGTCTATGTATATCTGACAACAAATGGGTGTATGGGTGTCTGCATATGTATATATCTATATGTGGGTATGTATATGTATTCTGTCTCTGTGTGTATACATCTGTACTACGGAGAGGGAGAGGTATATCTCCATGTAGCTATGGGTAGATATGTATGCACATTCCTCTACATATATACATCTACATCTGGTTATTCCGTTCTCTGCCATGTAGATTAGACTTTGCTGCAGTGGGATTTGTAGCGGGTGTGGCTGCTTGTTGGGTGATGCCTCTGCCTAATGAACACTTTTGCTGACATCCCTGGGGCTGTCCGTATAGACCCACATCAGCCAACACCTGCACACCTAGACCCATAACTAGCTACCCATAGTTCCCCCACCTGTACCTTCTCTACAGCACCCATCCTTACTCTGGGTGCAGGTCGGGTCTGAACACACCACTACACTCTGCCCACTCTCCACTTCATGGGACCCATGTCATACGTTGTCTCGACCCATGGGTCATCAGGCTTTCCTACCCTTGTATTCTGGGTATGTACACACCCCAGCCAGAATGGTCATCGTATCGGCTTCCTTTGGTTATATGTCAATTTTTGGGGTGTCCCGCAAGGGACGCTCCTGTCTGTTACAAGATTAGATTTCACGGGTGCACTCTGTCCCCCCCCCCAGGTTGTATCCTGCCTGTGGTCTGGGGAGCAGTGGACTATTTACATTGTTTTTGGGTTTGTGTGTATGTTTCCTCTGTCTGGCTGGGGGGGGTGGTGGTCATGCTACATGTTACGTGTTTCTTGATTGGGCCCCTCACTTCCATTGGCATAGCCTGTGAACATATGTCATTCTTGTGTGCTGTTTCCTAACATAGCTGTATATCTGTGTATATCTACGCACACACACACACACACACACACACACACACACACACACACACACATATATATATATATATATATATATATATATATATATATATATATATATATATATATATATATATATATATATATATATATATATATATATATATATATATATATATATATATATATCTGTAAGGCAATGCATACCCCTGCGCAAACGCACTTAAACATGCTTACTGGTGCTTATATATGCTTACTACTGCTTATTTATGCTTAAACCTGCTTACTAGTGCCTTATTCATTATGACACTGACACTTCGCTCCAGTTCACTTTTAATTGTTATTATGCAGGTTATACAGCAGGCAGATGTCAAAATATGTTCATATACAGATTACCAATGGAAAATGGTATGTGTTGCAGTGGGATTCAGAATGGGAATGTCTGTTCGTTAGGTGGATGCTCTAACCACTACACTATTGCTGTGCTGCTTCATTTGCATATATACCCATATACCCATGACTCCTGGTTGCCCAAACACCCACCCCAATACTACACTAACACAGCAGTCATCCATTCTCCAGTTGGATACACAGTATATCCACACCACTACACATTGGTCACTCCCTACTCCTGTAGACCCATCCCATGGGTTGACTCACTCCACGTATCCTCAGACATCCCAAACCTTTAGTCCACAAACAATGGTGAAATGAGTGACCAATAGGACACTATTCACAATTTTTGGGTTGGCCCACCTGGGACACATGTCTTTATTTCAAGATTAGACTCTATACTTGATTACATCATTACTCCCATTAACATGACACTACAATAAATTAATAACTATGACTATGTGGTAACGCACACATTACACATGAGAGTAATAATGTATGAGTTCGGCAAAATTATATTACAAATAGAACTGGTTTAGTGATTGGCATTGCCATAGCAGGCAGATCACAGGAATGATACCATGTGTGAGAAAGTCCTCACATTTGATTTTTTGAGAACAGCACTGACTTCGGACGATGTACACACTTCTTTATTTTTGCAGATTTGTCCCTTCCCTTTTATTCACAACCTATTATTCTATCTACTGTCGGGGTTTGTAGGGGCACTTTCATGTTATTTTTGTCTGCAAAAGGAATGAATGTGTTACAGGGAATGTACTTCTACATATAAATGTATGCATGTGTTTATGCATATATACTTATAACGAACTTGCTGACCTCCATGAGGTGATCCATTTAGAACCAGGCCATCCAACCCTGACACAACTGGATCCATAATTTCATACCCATGGTTCCTCCACCCCACCCAAGTTTGACATACACGCAAACCATCCATTCTCCAGTTGCTATCACAGCCATGACATATCTCCACACATTGCCCTCTCCCCAGCGTTAGGGACCCTATACGTATGTTGTCCCAACCCATGTATCATCAGGCTCTCCCACCATTTAGTCCTTGAACATTTCTGCCCTTGCTTGTGTAATGGTCAGAGGTCCAACCATCCTAGCAATTTTTGGGTAGTCCCACCAGGGACTACCCTGTGATTGTTTGTAAAGTAGACAGCAGATTGACACTGTTACTCCCACTGGTAGTATCCTGCCTGTGGTGTGAGTAGCAGTGCTTTGCTCACACCTGCCCAGCTGGGTATGACATACACTGACAGCACAAAATAATACTGGAGTTGCTGTTGATTCCCTTCTCATTCTTTTTGTATGCTTTATTGTCATGACGTTCATTCTTCATATATATATCTATATATATATATATATATATATATATATATATATATTATATATATATATATATATATATATATATATATATATATATATATATATATATATACACACATATATATATATATATATATATATATATATATATGTATATATATATATATATATATATATATATATATATATATATATATATATATTATATATCTGTACATACACATGCACATACATCTACAAAATTATATACATTTCCTATGCTGGGCACTGCTTACACCCGCGCAAGCACATTCAGACTTGCTTACTGGTTCTTATATATGTTTACTACTGCTTATTTGTGCTTACACCTGCTTACTAGTGCCTTATTCATTATGACACTACCAATTTGATTGAATGACATTAGTTAAACATTTCATGCAGTACTCCAGTTCACATTTACATGTTATTATATTGGTTATACAGCAAAACGATGTATAAATATGTTCATATACCCATTCCACATGGAAAATGACATGTGCTATAGTGGGACTCAAACCGTGAATGCCTGTTCATTAGACAGATGCTCTAACCACTACACTATTGACATTAATGTTGATTCTGCATGTTTTTTCTCTTTGGATGATTTTGATGTGTAAGCTACGCTAAGCAGGGGGCAGCGACATGCAAACACGCTGCACTTAGCTTACACTTTCAATAATGAAGCAATACAAATGTAAAATAGGGACATGGGGAATCTAATTGTGATAGTTCTAGGGACGGGGTCCAACATTCCAATACGTGCTTGTGTGTTTACTACTTTGATTTTATTTTAGTGTTCGTAAACACTCTCGTATGCTTAGCATACATTTCAGTATCCATGGACACTGACTTAATTGCTTACTATTAGAGGTGGGCTCTAATAGTAAGCATAGTATGTTGTGCAACTGTGGGGGCATGTTTATGCCTCTGTAGAGCACTTAAACATGCCCCATGCACTGGCACATGTTTCCTGTGCATGTCGAGGGTGCGGCAGCGTGCCCTCATAAATATTCATATGGTGCTGCTGCACAATCTGAAAGGAGGATGCTCGGCGCAAGGCTAAAACCGTCCTTGCGCCAAGCTTCATGAATCCCGGGGAGTATCTGTAATGGATTAAGCCTTCAAATTAGTGAACATAACACTAGCCATTGCATAACTGCATGTGCTACATCAAAATAGGAGTACTAGATGAATGCAAATAGGTAAAAGTGTGTTACAAGTAAAACACTGTGTTGCTAAAAATGCAACAGCATTATTCAGTTGTTGAAACATGAGAATGTCATAATATAGCTACAGTACAGACAAAAATAAAAAAAAAACACTACACAAAGGGGGTACAGAAGTGGCAGAGACATAAAAACTTAAAAACTTACTGCATACAAACACTGGAAGACGGACTCTGAAGGGAGACAATTATATTATCACATGTTCAAAATGGTGACTAGAAGGAGAGTAGGAGAGACGAAGTGGAGGATGCTGGTAAAAGTGGTCAGGACAGGAAGTTCACAGGTCTAACTGCGAAGACCAGCTGAAATGGTAAAGAAGTATGAAAGGGGAGAAAAACAATCTGTAGACTTAGAGGTTAGCAAGGTAACAGGTCTTACGTGGTAGAAAAAGTAAAAATGTAATGCCACTATAAGAGCTGTTAGGAGATAGAGTAAGGTAACAAGTAATAGCAGTAGGTGCAATGTTACAGAGTCATAGTAATTATATGGAGGTTAGCAGAAAGAGTATCAAAGCGGGGGGTAACCAGGTGCAGGTGTAGTTAGTAGAAAAGTCTGCCTGAAGAGATACTAATTACTGCAATTTATTATTTTTATGTTTCAGTAAAGGAAAGGTCATACAGTAAATGCACTGGAAGTTATAGGGAAAGACAGACAGATTTATACTGCAGCAAAGAACAAGTGAGGTAAAGTATGGTAAGGTAGGTAAAGTGGGGGAAGACTTTTCATAGGTTCATAGGTTGGCACTAGGCTATCGGCCCTAGGGCCTATACAAGCCTAGCCATAACAATTTGCAGTGTGTACATAGCTTAGAATTGACAAGAAGGATGGGAGCTGAAGAGAAGGTCACTTCTTCCATTATAATTCCCAGAAGAACATCTTGTGGTTTGGTATCACGTACATGTCGCACATTCTGATAGTAATGCTGATGAAACTGGCTGCATGCAGTCTGTGCCTGTCTCATTATTTGTATATTTTCAAATACAAAATGTCATCTACTTGAGCAGAATACAGTAAATGAATGAATGAATGAATGCACAGATAAATAAATGTGCATCCTCTAGAGACTGCTTCTTTGTTGTTTTGCAAAGGCCTTACTAGATTTTAACTAAAAGTATTGTGTCCATCCTGTTCTTTTCATTTGATCTAGACTATAATGTGCATATTTATGACTTCCAGGCAGTTATTATTGTATGATATTTTCTGCTAACTCTAATTTACTTTTCTGGAGGTTGTGCAGTGGGCTACAACGTGCTGTATATGCTAAAAAAACATTTATAACAGTAGTGGTTAACATTCGAGTACTACAGCTATGAATGTGCTTGCAGCTGTGATACATGCATGCATACAGACAGACTGAAGACAAACACATGCAGACACACACACACACACACACACACACACACACACACACACACACACACACACACACACACATAATGAAGGGAAGTGTTTCCATAATGCTTATGTATTATGATTAGTAGTAATGGGTATTTGCTTATATACTCGGCATTACTGAGCTGAGCTGACATTAAATTTTCAGTCTAAACGTAAAGCTAAGAGACATCGCTTTTATGAAATAGACATGAAAATAAGATGTTTCTTTTCCTAGTTCATTCATATATGTATATCTCTGGATATGCCACGAATGAGGTAAAGTCATTTTTTGTATAATGTTATGTCTATTTTTTTTTTTTTACTTTATGTCCCTCACTGCCACTCATACATCCTCCAATAGCACTATGATTATCAACTAACTACTAGTATCTCTACTAATCTCCAAGGCCAGTAAGTCTGTCTTTCTGGTCACTGGACTAGCACTACCAGTGGTGAGCTGCAGAAACTTGAGAATGCACACAGATACTGTAACAAGCCAGTGAGAGATGTATGAGAATCCCAGTACAGCAGAATCCTATTTGACCGCTGGTAAAATGCATCCACCCCACTCTGTTAATGCACTGACAGTGTGTGCAGTGCTTGCTAATGTCTGGACTCATCTGTGCACACTTCCATGCCCCCATGTCCCAGCAAAGAGTATGCATACTCAGCAAGCTTGCTCCTGCCACTTTCATTAGGTCTGAGCTTGACATCTGGCAGATATACAGCTGCAAAATGATACCTAAGCTATAAATGGCAAAAATCACCATCTAGCCCCCTGGATGAATGATTTGACAATTATCTCACCTGTTTCCAGTCTCTGGCTCTTCCATTGCCTAGGCCTGCTACTCAGATATGGGTTACCTGGGTCATAATTAGGGGTCCATCCCTCTGTTTCAATGCAACAGCTAAAGAAAGTGTGTTAAAAGATGAAGAACTGAAGCAGTTTTCAATATTTTTATTTCTGGAATGCATAGAATGGAAATATTTCAGCTGTTAGAAATTTAACAGCTGGAAGCACATGAGTTTAGAAAAGCAAAAATCATTTCCTAAACTTAATAAAGCTGAATGTTTAACTTCTTCCCAAATATGTTTAGAAAGAAAGGAGTTTAATAGAAAATTTGGCTTATAGTCTGTCTGTAATTAAATGACTGTTTCTTCAGTACCAGTGAAACACATTACATAATGAAAGGTGTATATTATTCTCCGTAACCTGAAATAGCCTACTGTGTTAGTCCAGGGACATTTTAAGTCTATTCAAAATACATTAATTAGCCAAGCATCTGGAAGGAGTGCTTGCACATTCTTTGGCAAACTTCCTCTTTAATGTTATATTAATTCCAGCTGTTCCTTTTAGAATTGTTAATACTTACTGGACTACGATATGAATTTAAGTTGCAAAGGAACTACTTAATCTGGCATTCATCATTTCACTACTGTTGTAAAACTGCAGTTGTTCTGTATATAGTGAGCTGCAGATTATTCAATAAACTGTTATGAAACTGGTTTCAATGGCTTCATGTCTGATCTTGTATCATCTACAATGTTCTTATTTCAGTTTATTTACCTACATGACACATGTGACCCTTGCCTTAAATATCTTTGTTCTGCCACCGTATGGCTGCTAGAAGTTCCAAGGGCACTTATCAGGCACTACACTTTTTGAATCTTCTACCTGATTGGCTTTTGGAGTGCTTGACAATGGATAGTTTTAACAGGTCCCTAAAGTAGGCCCACTTGTTTGACATATATGTCAGCTTTATCAGCTTTTACTTTAATTTGTTACCTATTTATTGTTTTAATTTAACTTGGTCTCATATATCACTGGCTTGTTTCATGTGTGTATATATATTCCTTTTCCTGTTATGTACTTAGCTGTTGAGACAGTAATAAATCTGAGACTGAAAAAGTGAATTGTAATTTTATGCCTTGGTGTCACTTACCTACAGGTTGTGTTGTGATTAAAAGAATTCCTAGATGGTTTAGCCTCTTCACCCAATACAGATATAAATTAACACCATGTTTTTTTCATTTAAGTCCTCTGAAAAGTCAAAGCTCTTTTGATTTAAACACATTGCATACATGTTTAATATAAACTTCAGATGGGTTGTGCTCCAAAACAAAGTCTACATTTCTGAGTTTTTAATTTTAAAATCATCAAGATTGCTAACACCACCTTGTACGGGTAAATACACTAAGGAACCTTTGTTTTAGAAGTACAGACTTTATTTAGTGACATGTTTGACAACAGTATGGTACATGATGCAGTCCTCTCACTCTGTAGCCTTCACTGGGTTGACTGGAGCACATAGGTGATGTCTGAATCTGAGAGTAAGAAAATTATACAATGTGTAGGTGTTGGGCCCAGAAGGAGGCCATTACTGTAGTATAAACCATATGTTTCAGAAACAGCTGGATTTGCTCTATATGCACATATATAATCCATTTCTGACTAGCAATATGTGAATATCATACAGCAGATGAGTGTGGAATGCAGTTAAATTACAATGTGGTGGAAGGACAACACATGTGCCACATTATGCACAACTACAGTCAGGGTGAGCATCTGTGGGTGTGTATCAGCAGTTTGAACTGTATAGTGGCTGTATCAGCAGTCTGAACACTGCTATACTGACATGTCCCACATAGCTGCATAGGATAAGCTGTGCATACCACAGAGACATGAAAAGCAGTCATGGGTGAAACTCACATAATACAGCTATGAATGTACTGCAAGACTGAATGCCATAAGAATGACTATGACATGTATTTACAAGTACAGATACAACCCCTGATGCACACACCCCACACACTACCACCAATTTACTCACATGGTTTACCATCTTTAGTTGCTGAAGCTGTATTTGCTTGACTTGTTTCTTCAACATCCATTTCCTCGATTTATTCTAGCTGCGTGTAAAGGCTTGAAAGTATGTTATTCATTATTCTCTGAGATCAACAAATTGCAGAAGTGAGCATTATTTGTAAAGACTGCTCTTTCTCTCAGAGGAGTGACTGTGGTGTGAGTGAGTGTGTGTGTCTATATATATATATATATATATATATATATATATATATATATATATATATATATATATATATGTCCAATTTAGATGATCAAAGTTTTAGAACTTCGAATTTCATATGGCCGACACCATATGATCGAAGTTTTAAGACTTAGAACATCTGAAAAAAACCCAAAAACAAAACAAAAAAAAATCCTGAACATTTCCACAGCGGGGCAACCCCCCCCCCCAGTACTTAAATATACCAACTCAGAGATCGCACTATAGCGAGGAAAAGGGAAAATTTCCAGTTCCGCGCTGTATGGAGATCTCCATTTAGAACATTAAAAATCTTAAAACTTCAATCATACAGTGTCTGCCATATGAAATTCAAAGCTCTAAGACTTTGATCGTCTAAATGGGACCCATACATACTGTGACAATTGGGGAGAGATGGGCGAAGGCTGCCAGCCTAGTCAAATAGAATT
>NC_056741.1:310757256-310792256 GCF_019279795.1 Protopterus annectens | reverse complement strand
TGTTATCTAGAGGCATGACCTTCGTACCTGATAAAAGTTGTATATAGCCAACACTTTAAATGACTTGAAACACTTTGTTAGGAAATTGAATCTCAATGTGTTGTTTAAGTCTGTTGAATATGCGAGTAACCCATTGCATATTTTGAGTACCTATAACCCCACCGTTCACCCTTCCTTACAAAGATTTGATAAATTATGTGAAGTAGATATTAGAAATTTAAATAGGGATGTTTGTATCTCTAATTTAAGTAAGGGTGAAATTGAAAGTTTGGCTATGCTGAAAAAAAAATGGTGATGTTAAAATCATTAAACCTGAGAAAGGGGGTGGGGTTGTTGTGATGAATACACGTGACTACAACTTAAGAATGAAAGAAGTATTGGCCAGTGATGCTTATGAAAATATTTCACTGAATTAATTAAATGGAGCAGAAAAGTAAGGAATGAACTTAATGATTTATTCATTGAAGGGACTATTTCTATTGATGAATTAAATTATTTATCTGTACCTTATCCAAAAATACCATGTATTTTTGGTTTACCCAACATACGTAAGAATCTCCATAATCCTCCCATGTGACTTATTGTAGATGTTCGGGGATATATAACTTACCCACTAGCAACGTTTTTGGACACTAAACTTAAACCTTTATTGTTTAGTGAAACCAGTTTGGGTAGGGACTCATGGGACGTTTTGGATAGAATGAATAATCCAGACTATGTGGAGACTGGTATTTTTATTACTACTGATGTGAAAGATATATATACCATCATAGCACATGATATAGGCCTTGAGTGGTTCTGTGACTATTTGGTTGGAAAGGGTATACTTCCGACAACTGTTAACTTGTATGAACAATTATTACAATTAGTACTTAAGAATAATTTTATATTTTTTGAGAAATAATTTTTTTCTCCAAACAGAGAGGGTAGCCATGGGTTCATCATGTGGTGGCCCATATTCAAACATTGTAATGGTCCAGTGGGAAAAAAGTATTTGTTTAATTCAGTTTTTATGCCCACTGTAGAATGTACATCCGGTTTTTGGATGACATTTTTATCTTTTGGGTTGGCCCTCAAGAGATGATTACTGACTTTCTGTTTTATATTAATAGTTCTACCCAGTTTTAAAGTTTAGTTATAATGTTGACAATAGGGAAATTGCCTATTTAGATGTTAGATTAGTGAAAGACGACTCTTTACGTATATTTAGATCAGAAACTTTTTGTAAAGAGACATATTCTAATAGTTTTCTACATTTTAATAGTGCTCATCCCTACACTCAGACGAAGGCTGTAGTAAATAGCCAATTTGTAAGGGCTGCACACATGGTTACCTTATTTGTCGCATTCCTAACCGAATGTGAATTCTTGAAGGACATGTTTTTAAAGAGGGGTTACCCATTTTGCCTTGTAGATGAAGTGATGCTCGAAGTTATTAATAAAAGGGAAAGGGGCCACTTCAAAGCTATTTTGGATCAAAATTTTAGTGCTTTGACAGAGTTCACCCAACCAAAGGATGTGGCTAATTCACAGATAATTAATGTGAATTCAGACATGAATGGGGGTGTAATTGAGAATAATAAGTCAGAAAGGGGGTGTAATTGAGAGTAATAAGTCAGAAAGAATAAAGTTTCACTCTGCATTTATTACATCTTACAATAGGTCTAGTAGGCAGATTACTGATATTTTATATAAAAATTGGGTGATTATATCCACACGTAATGATATTAGACAATGTGTAGGCAAAAAATAATACTACTGTTTATTGGAAAGGCCAGTGCCTTAAGAATATGTTTGAGTCTCTTTTTAGGGGACCTTCAATGGGCCATATGAGAAAGTGTGCTTGTAATTATTGTGCATATATACTAGAGGGGTCATCCTTTGATATAAATGGTGTCACAGTTAAACTGAATAAGAAGTGTTCATGTGAAACAGACAAAGTGATGTATTGTGCCTTTTGCATGGTTTGTCCCAGTTTTTATATAGGAAAAAACTAAAGAAAGTTAAAGTGTCGGATTTATGAACACCTTAGGGATATTAGACTTAAGAAAGACAATAATGCATTGACCAAACAATGTAATGATTTTGAAAGACATAATTTTAAGTTTACTGTTATAGACACATTTGAGGTTGATTTGAGGGGACCCTGGACCTTATAACTAGAAAGATGAGAGGCTCTATGGCAATTGAGAACTAATGCTACTCATTGGCCAGGGGGATAATGATGCCTTCTCTTTAGCCTGATTTTTGAAATTAAAAGCATTGGATAGGTGAATGTTGACCTAGGTTATATGTACATAGCTTGCTAACTATCTTTTTATATACTGACAGTAAGTATAACATGATAATTCCATATATATTTTATGCACATTTTTAAATAGACATAACATTTTTATTTAATGTGTATATATATTTTGATATTTATATTGTAAATGTTTTCCATTTATATATGGTTTTATATTTATGACCTTTTATAGTATGTATTTTTTAATGTGATTTTATTATATGATATAGTGTGCTTCCTGTTCCCATATGCTTGACTGGTTGTTTTAATTTTGAAGGGGTGGGTGTTTTATTATTTAAATGAAACTTCCTGGCAGTTATTTTATGTTGATAAACTCTCTGAATGGTCAGAGACGAAAGTGCTTGAGTGATGTTGTTTATTGTTTTGGCTAACTAGTGTGAATAAACTTTTTACTTGTAAGATTCTCGATTGGATTGTGTCCTGGACCTTCTGCTGTTCATTGATTTGGTACCTACCATATGACCTTGCTACAGAAAGAAAGTTACACTGTCCAGTGCTGTCAGCCTTCCGTCCATGATTAATGCCTGCAATACAGCTTGAAAACTGATTTAAAGGCCAGTAAGACTACCTGTTCAATCACAGCTGCTAAATATTCATGAGATTTCATTCTTTTATAATGTTTACTCTGATGCTTCATTTGGACCAAAGGCAGCACTGTGTGAGAAGACCTGTTCTGGACTTTTAAAAAAATGTAGCTTGTCTGAGATAGACTGCATAACCAGGAACCAAACACAAAACCAGATAAAAATGAAACAGTCCAGGTGTACACAGCAGGTCCAAATATTATTATGGTGTGGACCTGCTGTGTACACTCGGACTGTTTCATTTTTGTCTAAGATAGTTGGTATGGTTTCACTCAGACACTCTTAATTCTTGAACTATCCTGGCTCCCTTATAAAGAATCAGATTTTCCTTGAAGCACCAAGGTGATATTTTATAGTGCATCTGGTCATCTTTTCAAACTTAGTGTGTTAAAAGTACAACTTTTAAAAGGACAACCCCCTCCCTCTTCAACCATTTGCTCGAAACAAACAAAACCATGAAAACAAACTTTTTGTAGTGATGCAAGCTCTTCCTGCACCCACAGACCATGTTACTTGATTATTCTTACTCCAGGGTCACACAACAGTGAGAACAATAGAAAGGGTACGCTCTTTTCCTGAGGTTGTACAATGTTACAGTCAGAAAAAACAAATTAGATTTTGATGACTGGTTCTTTTTATGTCACATTCTTTATAATGTGACATATTGATTGACAACTTTGTAAGTGGAACCCTGACATGTTTTTGTGTTATCACTGTATTTCATTATTTAATAATGAAACAGGATGAAAGTTCTGTGTTTATGCATCTAACACCTGCTATGCATACTTTGCACTACTGTTTATGACCTTTTGGTTGCCTTTGGCTGTTTTACAACAAGTTCCCATTATTTTATTCACCATAAATGCCTTACATTATGAATAGACAGTGGTATACCTATCATCTGTTTTTACTAACATGGAAAGATAGTGACCTTCTCCTTACAGTGCTATTATTCAGGGAGAAATTGTGTACCTTGGGCCCTGGGTGGTTTTCAAACCATGCCCCCCCACACACACACAGACAGGCTTTTATTTGGACTACATATACACATTCATGCTCTCTTAAGCCTACCTTACTGGGTGTTTTAGATGTATATTTATAGTTTAGTAAAGCAAAATATGTGTGTGTTTGTTTTAAATTCGAGGAGTTGTGAAAATGTTTCCATTAAGGAGGGAAACAAAGTTTACCAACCAATAATAACACAGATATCCATTTCAGAATGTTTATACATAAAAGACCACTCAAACTGCTGTTTTATACTTTACCAATGTCTGTTCACACCCTCTACAGTCACCTGGCTATGTACACCTCAAATGTCTGACTGTGATTAAAAAGGACCAAACTGAAGCATTTAATTTACTTTACACAAATTAATACTAATTCTACCAAGCCAGATTAATGACTGTTTAACTTGATCATTACAGCAGGACCATTCTTATCTACAGACAGTCCCTGATCCCAATAAGTATATTCCCATTGTTGACTCTGTCCACCACATTTGCCTAACTATGGTAAAAATAAATTATGAACACAGTAATATATTTCAGGTCTGTTTCACAGAAACATAAAGTAGCTACAGTAATCTATTCCAACTTATTTCACACAAATGCCAGTAGTCTTGTAACTCCATACTGTTTAAACTAAGTAAACAAGAGGCTAAGCTGCTTTTGTCCAGAGCAGCCCCACCCTCACCTAGCAATTATAGCCACTTTGCTCTGGACACCTTATTTCTTAACATAATGATAATGGACAAAGCCAAAAAGAATGAGAGACAGTGTAACAGTTCTGCACTAGTGTACTGCACTGTTTTTATTTATTTGTTTGACTGAATTATTTATTTTTCTGTATCTCCATTTATATATTTGCTGATCTCTGGTTGAATTTTTCCCCCCACCCAACTGCTGTTGTGTTCTTAAAGATGATGGCTTTTGCTGTTGCCCGCCCCTACTTCAGATTTGTGGTGTACTCAGTCCAGAGAGGAAAAACTGGTCAAACAGCTTCTGTGTTATCTGTTTGTCTCAGGGTGTGGCTTTAGAATGGTCTTTTATCTTGCTGGTATAAAATTTATTACAATTGAGTGAATTTCTGCTTATCTTGGTAGAGCTCCATTTGTGCCTGATGGAGAGTGCTTCTTAAACAATCTAAATTATAGAGCTACATAAGTATATTTTTCACACTTTATCTAACTGTTCAGTATTTCTTATCACCACTGCACTGGATGTATTTATTTGCTTATCAGTACTGTATTTTTTTTACTTCTTTGTGTAACAGTTCTGTACTAGTTTACCACACTGTTTTTATTTATTTATTTGAATGAATTATTTACTTTTATGTGTCTCGATTTATAGATTTGCTGATCTCTGATTGTTTATCAGTACTGCATTGTTTTTTATTTATTTGTGTAACAGTTCTGCATTAGTTTACTGCACTTTTATTTATTTGTTTGACTGAATTATTTACTTTTCTGTGTATCCATTTATATATTTGCTGATCTCTTGTTGCTTATCAGTACTGCATTGTTTTTTATTTATTTGTGTGACCATTCTGCTATAGTTTACTGCACTGTTTTTATTTATTTGTTTGACTGAATTATTTACTTTTTTGTTAGGATGCGGTGGTGCAGCGGTTAGCATTGTTGCCTCATAGCAAGTGGCTCTCCAGTTCGATTCTCAGCTGCTGCACATTCTATGCGGAGTCTGCATGTCCTCCCCATGGTCGAGTGAATTTAAAGACATGCAGGTAGGTGCAAGCGTGTGTGGGTGTTCCTTCTTTGAAGGTTGGGCGCCGGGCTGGCAACTCGACATTGTAAAAATTCACTGCCAATCATTTGCGGACCAGAGTTCTGCTGTGGCTACCCCTAACCGGGAAAAGCTGAAAGACAGTTTTTATTTAATTTTCTATGTCTCCATTTACATATTTGCTGATCTGTACTAGTTTACTGCATTGTTTTTATTTGTTTGACTGAATTATTTACTTTTCTGTGTCCCCATTTATATATTTGCTGATCTCTGGTTGCTTATCAGTACTGTATTGTTTTTATTTACTTGTGTAACAGTTTTGCACTAGTTTACTGCACTGTTTTTATTTATTTGTTTGACTGAATTATTTACTTTGCTGTGTCTCCATTTATATATTTGCTGATCTATGGTTGAATTTTTCTTTTTCCCCAGCCAACTGCTGTTGTGTTCTTAAAGTTGGTGGCTTTTGCTGTTGCTAGCCCCTACTGTGAGTTTGTGGTGTACTTAGTCCAGAGAAGAAAAACTGGTCAAACAGCGTCTGTGTTATCTGTTTGTCTCAGGGTGTAGCTTGAGAAGGGTCTTTTATCTTGATGGTATAAAATTTACCCACTCTCCCACCCAACTGCTGTTGTGTTCTTATAGTTTGTGGCTTTTGCTGCTGCCCGCCCCTACTGTAAATTTGAAAAGGGACACTCCTCCCACTCCCATCTCATTAGCTCATGCTACCTAATACAGGAATCATTTGGGAAGGTCAAACCCTTTAGCTCATTTACCTTGAATTTTCTTCTGTTCCTCCTGTCTCCCTTTCCACTTTACTAACAAGAAAAAAAAACACTTTATTTAGCTTCTTTTACTGTATTTGTGTTTCCTTCTCTTGTTCCATTACTTCATCTTGCTTTTTCTGCTATTTGCTGCTGCTTGTTCTCTAAAGTGTTCAATTGCATCTTTTATGTTGCAATTTTGCTGCTTGTCTATAGCCTGTTTAAATTGTAACTGTTATTCTAAGCCTCTTAGTTTTAGGTTTAAGCAATTGGGCTTTAGACTTACCCCTTAGCTCTCCCTGGCCTTTTCTCTCAGATTCTGAGGATATGGATGGACAATTTCCTAAAGATTCTCCTGCCAGTCTGGTTGATATGGGCATCATGAGACAGTGTAGCAGCTGCCTTATATACACAGGCAAGCACATACTACTACCACCTAGGAACATAATTTGCATTAGATGCAATTACATTAGGAACCTAGAGTCTATGCTCTGTCCTTCACAAGACAGTATATCTAGCACTGAGAAGGTTGTCAGCACAATCACTGCACCTCAAACACCACCCACACCTACACAACACACACCCACATATGTGGAGGTCCTCAACAAAAACACACCCAATCAAAGGAGACTTTTGAGACAAAAACACACGCAATCTCCACAGCCCTCCACACCACATACCATGCATAGTTCACACACCTGTGTCTCACAACCATGAAGGGTTAACCATAAACCCAACATATTAGTCACAGGAGACTCCATTGTGAGACACACAGATGTGCCACTCACCAGGCTAGATAAGGAGAAAGTCACTGTTAGTTGTCTCTCAGGGGCCAGAATCTGCCATATCACACACGCACTCAAGTCTCTCAACAACAAGTACTGTTATGACTCTGTCATTGTCCATGTTGGTGTGAATGACTTGAGATGTACCTCCCTGGACTATATGAAGAGAGACATGATTGAACTCGCTGAATATGTGTCCCACGCAGGTATGTCCCTAGCTTTAAGCAGCATTCTACCGTCACCCAGAATGATGCCTCAATACAAACAGAAAATGATTGACTTTAACAATTGGCTTAGTTTCTGGTGTCATTCCAGAGGGATCCAGTACCTGACAGCCTGGAAAGATATGATTGACAGACCACAATGCTTTTCCAGAGATCTCCTGCATCTGTCTCACTTGGGCTTCAGGCTTCTGGCAAAGGCACTTGACTCCCCCATATTGCCTTTTTTAATGTACTAGTTATAGGTGACTTCATTGTGAGACACACAGCTGTTTCCCTCACCAGTCTGGATAAGGAGTGGGTTACAGTTAGCTGCTTGTCAGGTGCCAGGATCCCTCAAGTCACTCAAGCACTGAAGTCACTCAACCAAAAGGACAGGTATGACTCCATCATTGTTCATGTGGGGGTGAATGACTTGAGACATACCTCACTGGACTATATGAAAAGAGACATAGCTGAGCTCTCAGATTATGTGTCATAGGCAGATATAAGCATCATTCTACCTTCTCCAGGGATGATGCCACAGTATAAACAACAAATGAGTGACTTTAACAACCAGCTTAGCTTCCGGTGTCAGTCCAGGGGGATCCAATATCTGTCAGCCTGGGAAGACATGGTCGACAGGCCATGCTGCTTTGCCACAGATGGTCTGCACCTGTCTCCTCTAGGCTTTTGGATACTGGCAAAGGCATTAGCCACTCCTTTTGTGCCTTTTTTAGGCAGTGTCAAAATAGGCAACCTCCCAACATAACAAAATCCTCTCTAGATAACCTCAAGGTACTTCTGCTTAATGCTAGGAGTCTAAACAAGAAACTGCCCTCCCTGGAAGCACTCCTCACTTTGGAAGATGCTGACATCTGTGCAGTCACTGAGACATGGTTCAAAGGTGTGGAAAGCACCCCAGCTGCACAGGGCTACAATGCCTTCCATATGTTCAGACACAAACTGAATGTAAAAGAACCCAAGGAGGAGGTGTATCCATCTTCATTAAGGATAAGTACACCTCAAGACTGGTCAAACAGTATTATAGGGGAAAGTCCCTACCACATCATAGCTAGCTATAGGTCCCTCATCATGAAACATGAAAAGCATACTGCATACTTGGACTTACTGGGGTCACTTGCTATACAGCCCAACACCTTACTCATGGGTGATTTTAATTATCTTACCATCAACTGGGAAACATACACAACCACAAACATGCTGGCTCAAAGGTTCTTGGACTTTGTCAAAGCAAATGCTGTGGAACAGCTAGTCAGCACACTCACAAGAGGCTCAAATGTCTTGGACACAGTACTCACTAATATGGGAGAGCATTGTCTTTCCTGTTTAGATCGGACCATAAATATGTCTCGTTTGATGTAATTATAAGACCAGATATCCTATCAAACTCAAAAATGCTTAAGAATTTTTCTAAGACAAATTACCTCCTAGTAAGTGATGGAATAAGAAGTTTCAAAGCCCCCTGGAACACAGATAACATGGACTCCTATGCAGAGGTGTACACCAATGCCCTGTACAACCACTTAAGCAGTTATATAGCATCGACTGTACCTGACTGGATTAAAAACAGGTCTTGCTGAAAAAACAAGCCACTCTGGTGGACCTCTAGTACAAACAGACTGTACAACAGGAGAAAGAAACTAATATCCAAGAACAAGAGGGAACTGGCTCAGCAGAGGAAGTAATCCCTCTCTAGCTTAAACAAACAAATTAAAGATCTTGTCAAGTCCTCCAAAGCTAATTATAAAGCAAAAATAGCCTTTCTAGCTAAGGATAATCACAAGGCATTCTTTAGCTATATCTGAAATCTAAAATGGAATACCCAACTATGTGCTGAACTGGTTGTGGGTGGCACCACCCATACTCATTTGGAGGTAATAACCAACCTGTTAGCTGACAGATTTGGAGAAAACTTCACTGCCCTGTCCCCTCCAGTCATCCCCCAAAGTATACTTGCCACCATTCCTTAGCCTGTTATCTCAAGAGAGAAGGTCATCTCACCTCTCTCCAAGGCCAAAAACATGGCATCAATGGGACTAGATAAAATCCCAGGTTGCCTTTTAAACAGCTTAAAACATGACCTAGCAGACCCACTTGGATCCCTGTTTAACCACAGCCTGAAAACTGGCTATGTTCCAGTGGAATGGAGGACAGCAACAGTAATCCTTCTGCACAAAGGAAGACCATCAACCGACCCTGGGAATTATAGACCCATAAGCCTGACTAGCCTAATCTTCAAGGCCATCATTATGGACCTTATTGGCAAAGGCATAGGTGATCTCCAAACTCTGGACCCAACCCAGTTTGGATTTGTTAAAGGTAGAACATGCTTGTTAAACATAGTTGACTTCTTTGAGAAAGTCACCATGGGCCTGGACAAGGGAAAGACAGTGCATACCACCTATCTTGACATAGCAAAGACATCTGACACAATCCTGCAGTTAGGTATTATAGAGAAACTCTCCAATTTGGGAATTAACCTCTATATTACCAGATGGGTAGTCAACTGTCTCACTAACAGGACACATGCTGTCAAAGTGGGTGAATTCACCTTTAACAAAAGACCAGTCACAAGTGGCATACCACAGGGTTCTGTGCTGGGCCACTTAATGTAAAGAATTTATTTTTCAGAAAACTAATCAAATGTGGATGGCCTGTGGCTGACCACGTTCACTGACTATTGCAAATTGGGAGCAATCACTGAGTCCCCCAATGATGTTAACATACTGCAGACAGGGTTAACGCAGACAAATGACTGGTGCCAAAGCCACAGATTAAAGCTAAACCACCAACATTTGGGGCAACGTGGGATAAATATTTCTAGGCTTGTAAGAGCCCTAGGGCTGTTAGCCTAGTAACCTCCTATGAACCTATGAAGCTATGAGGAGACAAAGGTAAAATCTGAAAAGTAGCGGATTTCCCATAGTAAACAATACATGGGTGCCAACTTAGTGGGAGTGAGTGAGGAGGCTTTGGTGGTAACAGAATGCTCATCCCTCCCTGCAAGTGTCCCGGAAACAAATAGAGCAGACTCCAATAAAGATGCTCCATGGGAGGAATTGCTGGCTGGATTAAAGAGTTTAAAGACAGGCTGGATACCTTTTAAAACAAAAGGCATGTGGGAATGGTGGAAGCAATGAACTCACATGCTGCAGCCATTGAGCAGGTGCAGTCTTTGTGTAATAATCATAGCAACCAGAATATTACTTTGCAATTAGAGATGGAAGTGTTGAAGGAAAAAGTTAGTTGATCAGTAAGACAGAGACTGACAAAGAATGTTTGTATTTTTGGAATACCAAAGAAATTTGAAAGGGGTGATTTTATCACTTATTTCAAACTAAAGTTTCAGAACATGTTTTATTCAGTGTCCTGTGGTTTTATTTTTATTTTATTTTATTTCTGTTTGTGGTTATTAAAATTTCAAAATGGCCTGGACTACATGCTGTTCAAATCAAAACTGAACAGGTACACAGTGCGTTTTTGCATAGTGTGATGGTTGCAGAGGGTAGCTTTATCCATATTATGGTAAGATTAGATATAAGAACAGTAATTATTTGTTATTCCATCTATAAAAGTGTACCAAGTTGGTGAAAAAAAATTGAGAACCACTACCATTTGGAGATGTGAAGTTGAAGGTCACAGTTTGGATTTTCAGTGAAGCAATGTCATGTTAAAAAGATGAAGTTTTATCTTTTGTATCCATCATTTTTTCAGACTGTATTTCCCCAGAGGTTTCAAGATGTTTGATAATCTTCAAGTAACATTAAAGCTTAAGGGAGTTTGACTCTTGGACTAAAAACGGTGATGACATGGGTGAAGATGGTGCTGAAGGGTAAAGGCCTGATCCTCGGAAACTAGTACCTTGAAAAAGCAAGATGCACGTCTGTTGATGGTACTTTGGTAGTCAGTATACCAAGAGCCATTTCTGATCAAGCAGATGTTATCATAAGTAATTGTTCATCCTGTGGAGCAATCTGAAACATAAATGGATATTGACAATGATGTTCTAGAGAAAGTGCTGTTTCTCTTCTTGTGTATATAAGTGTATATGATGGTTTTATTGGCATGTGGGAAAAACTGAAGATGAAATTTGTTAATCTTATAAATAGCTGCTCTCCTAGTGTATTCCTGATGCAGCAGTGAGGGAACCATACTGATAACAAAGGATGAGCTTTTTGATTTTTTTTTCTAAGAACAGTCATCTCAAGAAGGCTGTTACACATGACATTCTATTAGAAAAGATATGAAAAATGTATTTGGAGGAGGGTGTACTCTTATACCCATGGAAAATGTTGTTAAATACTTACCTGGGGATTCATTTAAGTGCCTAGTGTGAAGATAGGTAAAGGCTGCCAGCCTAGCCAGATATAATTTTGTAGATAATTCTGTCATTTGTAAATATTAATGTAAACCACAGGCTTGTTCTCTTAAATGTGAAAAGACTGCATTGTATATTGAACTACAAAAAAAGTAACAACAGTGCACTCTGTTGTAAGAAAGCTAAGTCAAGCATTTTATGACTGTCTTTGATGTCAAACTTCAGAGCCGATATGTCTAGAGGGAGGCATCCTGCCTATTGTTTTAAGACCAGAGTTAATGGCTAGAATTTTCATGTATAAATGTCCTTTATTGCTCTGGTTTCTGACCAGGTGTAAAAAATGTAAATGTAGTTTATGTTAGCCTGGGAACACCAGAGAAGTGTGAAGAATGATGTCATGTGAAGCAGCTCTGTGTTATCAATTTAAAGAGAGAGAATCAGAGAGCTCTGAGTATTTTGTCTTTTGAACATCCATCATCACCAGCACTGGCTGTTTCTATATGTAAGTTATTTAGAACTGTGCTTTCTCTTAAACATAGCTAGGAATTAGGAAGATTAGACTAAGTGTTTTTCTGTGCTGATGTTAGAACTTTTCTGTGGTATTATTTTAAGTATTTCTCTGTGATCTCTGAACTCTTAACTAGCACTGTGTTGTAAAAAGTATTGTCTTGTGTTTTTATTATTTATTATTAAATATTTTTTAAACTTCAACTGTGGCTGTTTTATGTAGAGTTAATTTAAGATCTAGAGTACACTGCACGTATATAATGATACTGTACCAAGTCACTCCAATAAGCCTTAACTGTTCAGTCACACTTACCATTTGGATAATAATATTGCACAGTAATAATTGGACATCCTTTCAGATGGGGCCTTTGAGTAGCTGATATTAGTGGGTGGTGGCAGCTGGTACTACCTTTTAGATTGGGCAGAAAATGGGCACAGCTGGAGAACCTGTGCCAGCCTTCCCCAGGAGTGTCTGTGTGATTGTATATAAATCTTATCTCAAAGTGTTTGTGTGTGTGTGTCAGCTACTTGGACAGGGACATGAAGCACTGGTTGGACAGAGAGGGTGCTGGAGGTTTTAGCTTGCCGACTAGGCTGAGATCTGGACCCTATAGCTGTGCCAGTAGGGAGTCTAATTGGGGACCTGGAGAGAAAGGGAGAAACCAGCCCCAGACTGACTATGATCTCTGTGTGCTCTTAAGGGGAAATGTACTTTACTGTATGTGTGTATTTATTATCCTTTCCCTATATGGACACCCCTCACTGGTGCTAGTGGTGAGGATTGAGGCTCTTTGATTGCTGGGCCAGTGCACGGGGATCACATATTAATTGCTTGGCAGAGGTGGGATATCCACACCACATAGTAATTGGTTGGTAAATACTAATTGGCTTGTAGTGGCATGGGTAGTGTGAATTTCTGTAGCTTGTGTACAATGATCACTGAAGGTGTTTTGTACTCTAAATCAGCCATGCAGTGAATACTCAGAGTTCAGATCACAATTGTTTTATTTATTTTGTTTGCTTACTTAGTCAGGGAGAGCAGGCAGCATGTCAGCAGAGGAGTATGAAAAGCTGATAAGGAGCCAGCTGGCTGAGATGTGCCAGGTTAGGGGACTGGTGCATGGAAACCTGACTAAGGCAGACATAATTGCAGCTTTAGTCACAGCTGCATCAGGAAACAGCAACCAGGAGGACGATCTGTGCAAATATACAACACTCAGAGAATGGACAGCTCAACCTTTCTGCAGAGGACTTAAAAATCCATCTGGAGCTAAAGAGACTTGAGTTGGAGGCCAGGCATTTGGAAATAGAAGCAGCTGAGAGACTGAGATGTCTGCAGGCTGAGGAGAATGAGAAACTGCTATGCCTGGAAGCTGAGGAAAAGGAGAGGCAGAGGCAGCATGAGAGGGAGATGCTGACTCTTTGCCAGAGTCATGGAAGTAATGGGGAAGAGAGTAACTGGACCCCAGAAGCACAAAAGGTCAGTAAATTTCTTCCGCAGTTTAAAGAGTGGGATAATTTTGATAGATTCATTCATATGTTTGAGAGGGTATGTAAACAGTATGATGTTGACCAAAGGCTCTGGGTACGGTTCCTGACCCCCATTCTCCATGGTAAAGCTGTAACTGTGTTGTCTAAAATGTCTGACGTTGACTGTTTTATTTACACTGTTGTTAAGCATTGCTTGTTAGAATGTTTTAAGCTAACACCTGAAACTTATAGGAAAACGTTTTGTGAGCATAGATGCAAGGCAGATGAAAATGTGTGTGAATATGTTGCTAAACTGAGCACTTATTTTCATAGATGGGTGAGTGGATGTCAGGTCAACACTTTTGAAGGCCTGGCAGACCTTTGGTGAGGGAACAAGCCCTTTGCACTTTGCCTGAAGACATGAGGATCTGGTTAGCTGATAGACAATGTGCTACTTCAGATGAGTTGGGGAAGAAGGGAGACCTATACCTAGCAAGCAGGGCATCCCTGCACAGGAAAAGGACCCCAGTACTGCTCATGGGTCTAAAGAAACCCATGGTGGGCAGCACAGACTGCCCCAACAGAATCTGCCAGTAGCAGGGGAAGCCACTAGTCCAGGTACATGTCCAGGACCTAGGGTTAAATGATTTGAATGCAACCAGTGGGGCTATGTGGCATACAGATGTCCATGGAGGCAAGATGGGGAACAAAAGATGAGAGAACCAATAAGTGGGAAAGACAAAATGCCAATAGTAGGTTGTCTTGAGATAACAGGGGTACCAAACTACCATCCTACAGATGTCCTGATAGGAAGGATTTGGATGAGGCAATACCATGAGCTTAGGGTTACCATATTTGGTTATATGAAAAAATGAAAAAGAAGAGGACGATATATATTTTTTCATCCTCTTAGGGTTGCCAGATTCATGACTGGCCGGGTTGTGACAAAAGGTCTTTCACACTAGCTGAAGACCAAAACAAAAAAAAAAAAATGTCTTTAATGCGAAACATCACAGTTCCACATTAAAGACAAGTAGCTCCGTGTTTGGTGATTTTTGATTGGCCTGTATGCCGGTATACGAGCCAATCAAGAACTTGCATAGTGGACCTTCTTCTGTTCAATGTGGAACATCAAGCAGTTTCGCATTGAGCAGAGCTCCGTTTTTCGATTTTTTTTGATTAGCTCGTATACAGTTATACGAGCCAATCAAAAACTCACACAGCGGACCCTCTTGTGTTCGATGCGGAACATCAAGCAGTTCCACATTGAACAAAACTCCGTTTTTCAATTTTTTTGATTGGCTTGTATACCGGTATATGAGCCAATCAAAAACCCGCACAGCAGACCCTCTTTTGTTCAATGCAGAACATCAAGCAGTTCTGCATTGAACAGAGTTCCGTTTTTCGATTTTTTTGATTGGCTCATATACCGGTATACGAGCCAATCAAAAACTCACACAGCAGACCCTCTTCTGTTCAATGTAGAATATCAAGCAGTTCTGCATTGAACAGAGCTTCATTTTGCAATTTTTTGATTGTCTGGTATACTGGTATACGGGCCAATAAAAAAAAAACAAAGTGGAGGCTGTTTTGCTGGGACTGTAACCAGCAGTGCGGGACTCGGGATCAGACTGCCGATCCCGGGACAATCCCGCTGAAATAGGGATGTCTGTTTTTTGAAAATTCTGTGATTTGTCTGGGTTTTTGAAAAACCCGGACAAATCGCAGAATTTTCAAAAAACGCCTGGACGCCCAGACAGGAGCCCAAAAAGAGGACGTGTCCGGGGAAACCCAGATGTATGGTAACCTTACATGAGCTTATGCAATTACACGCAGTCAGGCTAGGAGAAAAGCATGTGGGTCTGGTAGCTTGGGGGAGACCCAGACAGACTGCACACTTGCAGCCAGGACTGGTGAGGTGGTTACTTCAGGGAGGAAGCTATGCTGTAGCAGTGAGACTGAATGTGAGCCACAGCTGCTTCTGGGTACTGATGTTCCCTTGGACAGAGTGACTGCAATGGTAAAGGTGAGTAGTAGTACCCAGGTTGACAGTGTGGCACCACTGTCAGAGGATGCCAGACATTCTGTGGAAGAGGAGTTGGGAAGGGTGGGTCCCTATTAGAACCACAAAAGTTTGAAAAATTGAATGGCTAAAAAAACAAATATTCAGTTTCTCAAAATTGGTTTTTGGGGGGGGGGCTGTGCCCCCCACAGCCCACTCTAATTATATATACTAACTCCAAGATCACACTACAGTGAGGAAAGGGCAAATTTTCCAATCTTTACTGTACTGCGATCTCAGAAAACTTATTTTGAGTAGCTGAATTTTCAGTTTTTCAGCCGTTCGATTTTTTTAATTTTCGTTGTTCTAATAGGGACCTGGGAAGAGTTACAAGGAGAGAGTTGAGACAAGCTTACCTCTCAGACCCTACATTGCAAAGCCTGAGGCAGGTAGCTAGGGAGGCACCTGATTCTCAAGGGAAGGGAAAATCTGTATACTGGGACAAAAGGTTACTGTACAGAGAGTGGACCCCTGAGGGAGGTCTAGAAGGTGAGAGGGTACAGTAGTTGGTAGTGCTTACAGCCTATCATCTAGTGCTTCTAGCCATAGCCCATGATATTCCCTTTGCAGGTCATATGGGCATAAAACATACCAAGAGACATATTATGCAGTACTGCTATTGGCATGGAATTTCCAGAGATGTAACAGGGTATTGCAGGACCTGTGAGCAGTGCCAAAAGGTAGGCAAGGCAGGAGACAAGGTGAGAGCTCCTTTGATGCCTTTGCCTGTGATTGAGGAGCCATTTCAGAGGGTAGCCATGGATATTGTGGGGCTTCTGAGTACCCCAAATTCCACAGGGAAAAAGTATATCCTGGTAGTAGTGCATTATGTTACATGATACCTTGAGGCAGTGGCTCTGTTATCCATTGAGGCAGAAAAGGTGGCAAATGCTTTGTTAGATATTTTCAGCAGGATAGGATTCCCAAAGGAAACATTGACTGACAGAGGTGCAGATTTCATGTCAGACCTGCTGGCATGTCTGTGGAAGTTCTGTGGGGTGAAGCACCTGATGTCCACCCCCTACCATCCCCAGACTAATAGTCTTGTTGAGAGGTTAAACTCTACAATCAAGTCCATGCTACAGGCATTTGCAGACCAGTTCAAGAGGGAGTGGGACAAATATTTGCCCCATCTGTTGTTTGCTTACAGAGAGGTTCCCCAGGATTCCACAGGTTTTTCACCCTTTGAGTTCTTTTATGGGCATAAGGTGAGGGGACCCTCTAGATTTAATTTGAGATGAGTGGGAAGGTGAGTGTGAACCTCACAAGGAGTCTGTTGTGGCATATGTCCTAAACCTCAGGACAAGGCTCAGGGAACTCATGGGCTTGGCCCAGGAGAACCTGGCAGAAGCCCAACAACAGAAAAAGATGTAGTATGAAAGAAATGCTCGAGCTAGAAAGTATGCTGTGGGGCAGCAGGTAATGATTCTCATTCCTGTCAGACACAACAAGCTGCAAGCAGCTTGGAAGGGACCCTACAAGGTGGCAAGCAAGGTAAGTGATGTTAACTACATGGTGGAACTGCTAGACAGGAGGCAGAGGCACAAATTGTACCATGTTAACATGATGAAACCTTACCATGATAGGGAGGCCCTTGTGCTGAGCATTTGCAGTGGATTGCAGGAGTCTGAGGGAGATCTGGTGACTGATCTCCTCAGTGAGGCTCAGACTGACACCTCAATGGATGGGGTAGCAATGTCCCAGCAGCTATCTCCTACCTAGATTTGAGAAATCCAAGCAGTGTTACAGGAGTTTGGGGACATGTTCACTGAGAAACCAGGGTGCACCCACCTGGTGCAGCTCCAGGTGGATACAGAACCCCAAAGGCCTATTAGGCAGACCCCCTTATAGGGTGCTTGAGAGAGTCAAACAGATTCTGAGGGAGGAGATACAGGAAATGTTGGAACTAGGGGTAATTCAAGAGTCTAACCATCCCTTGGCCTCCCTAGTGGTGCTGGTGCCAAAGAAGGATGGCAGCACCAGGTTCTGTGTGGACTACAGGAAAATAAATAGTCACACAGAGTCGGATGCTTACCCTATACTAGGACAGATAAGGCCCTAGAGCAGCTGGCTGTGGCTAAGTATCTTACAACCATTGATCTTAACAAGGGTTACTGGCAGGTGCACATGACTCCCCGTGCTAAAGAGAAGTCAGCCTTTGTGACTTCTTTTGGCTTGTATGAGTTCACAAAGATGCCCTTTGGGATGAAAAATGCCTCAGCGACTTTTCAGAGGCTGGTAGATCATATCCTAACAGGAGCAGGAGGGTTTGCCCTTGTTTACCTAGATGATATTGCCATCTACAGGCATTCCTGACAAGGGCTCCTTCAACATGTCAGGGAGGTGCTGGGCAGACTATAGAGGGCAGGGTTGATCATTAAGCCGAGCAAACGTCAGGCGGGTATGGCAGAGGTCTCCTACCTGCGACATAAAGTGAGAAGTCGTAAGATCAGGCCAGAACCTGCCAAAGTAGAAGCCATTCAGGCATTGCCTGCATCTGTTACCAAAAAGCACGTGAAGGCATTCTTAGGGACAGCAGGGTACTACAGAAAGTTCATCCCCAGTTATAGTACCATAGCTGTTCCCCTCACAAACCTGACAAGGAAGAACAGAGCCAGTCAGCAAAATGCCAAGTTGCTAAGATGGAGCCTAGGGTTGTAAGCATATAATATGTCAGTGCAGCACCACAGTGGGATTAGCAATGCCAATGCAGATGGGCTCTCAAGACAGGGAATGGGGTAAGGTATACTCAGATAGACCTAACCCTCTCAAGCAACGTTTCTAAAAGGTCACTTGAAAAACTAGCTTGAGTTCTCGGGGGGGGGGTGAAGATAGGTAAAGGTTGCCAGCCTAGCCAGATATAATTTTGTAGATAATTCTGTCATTTGTAAATATTAATGTAAGCCACAGGCTTGTTCTCTTAAATGTGAAAAGACTACATTGGATATTGAACTGCAAAAATGTAACAACAGTGCACTCTGCTGTAAGAAAGCTAAGTCAAGCATTTTATGACTGTCTTTGATGTCAAAATTCAGAGCCGATATGTCTAGACGGCTGCATCCTGCCTATTGTTTTAAAACCAGAGTTAATGGCTAGACTTTGCATGTAAAAATGTCCTTTATTGCTGTGGTGTAAACAATGTAAATGTAGTTTCTGTTAGCATGGGAACACCAGAGAAGTGTGAAGAATGATGTCATGTGAAGCAGCTCTGTGTTATCAATTTAAAGAGAGAGAATCAGAGAGCTCTGAGCATTTTGTCTTGAGAACATTCAACTCACCACTCAGCCTGTTCTATATGTAAGTTATTTAGAACTGTGTTTTCTCTTAGAAATAACTTGGAATTAGGAATATTAGACTGTGTTTTTCTGTGTTGATGTTAGAACTTTTCTACGGTATTATTTTAAGTATTTCTCTGTGATACCTGAACTCTTGACTAGCACTGTGTAGTAAGAAGTATTGTCTTGTGTTTTTATTATTTATTATTAAATATTTTTAAGCCTTTCAACTGTGGCTGTTTTATGTAGAGTTAATTTAAGCGCTAGAGTACATTGCATGTATATAGTGATACTGTACCAACCAAGTCATTCTAATAAGCCTTGACTATTCAGTCACACTTACCATTTGGATAATAATATTGGACAGTAATAATTTGACACCCTTTCAGAAGGGCTTAATATTAGTGGGTGATAGCAGCTGGTACTACCTTTTAGACTGGGCAGAAAAGGGGCACAGGTGAAGAACCTGTGCCAGCATTCTCCAGGTGTGTCTGTGTGGTTGTATATAACTCTTATCTCAAAGTGTGTGTGTGTCAGCTACATGGCCAGGGACACAAAGCACTGGTTGGACAGAGAGGGTGCTGGAGGTTTTAGACTATCCACTAGGCTGAGATCTGGACCCTGTAGCTATGCCAATGGGGAGTCTGATTGGGGACCTGGAGAGAAAGGGAGAAACCATCCCCAGACTGACTGTGATCTCTGTGTGCTCTTAAGGGGAATTGTACTTTACTGTGTGTGTGTGTGTGTGTGTGTATATTTATTATCCTTTCCCTATATGGACGCCCCTCACTGGTTTTAGTGGTGAGGATTGAGGCTCCTTGATTGCTGGTCCAGTGCATGGGCGTCACACCTAGCATGAGCTTAACAGCACATGCTAAAAAGGATCTGCTCCCACACAGTGCCAGTTTACAATTCAGACACTTGTTAGCTGTGATGAGGTAAGACTTCATTATCTGCTAATTTGCATGTCTCTTACTCTCATTAACTAACATGATGTGCAGAACATTGCTGATCTTCATGTTGTGGTAGTAAACTGCTACTCGTGTAGGCAGTGGCATTCCTTCTCAGTCACTCTCCCACATACGCAAGTACAAAAACACATGAACACATGCACATAAACACACACACACACACACACACACACACACACACACACACACACACACACACACACACACGCACACACACATGTGCAAGCACACACATATTCAAACATTACATTCCCCATACGTGTCCTGTTTTTCCACACCCCTGTAATAGCTGAAGTGCTGTTGCGATTTATATCTATTATGCCCTGCTGACTAGTGAATCCCCTACACCCATTTTCCATACCACAGTTGTGGTATGTAGCTGGACAGAGTCTTTGGCATTCCGCATGGCCACTAGGCCGGCCCTACATGGTGCTGCATCTCTTCATGATAGAGGACCATGGAGCACAGTGTTAGGGTGGTTGCTGAAACAAGAAAAGGTATATTGACATGTACACAGAGTTGTACATGTCGTGGTACCGTACTGAATCCCAGCCTTTGTATTTTACTTTTATACTCTGGTATTTAATTTGATCATGTTAACAGCAAGGATTTCAGGAGGACTGAGGCCCTGGTTAACAATGACCTCCACCAGTACTGTTGGCCAACAGGGTGCTGGCAGAAATTGGGCTACTGTTAGCCAAAGGAGGAGAAGAGGGGGAAGGCATGCCTGAAGGCAGGTAAAGGCTAGGACTGTGATAGTGAGGGTCGGAACTTTGAATGTTGGCAGTATTACTGGTATAGGGAGAGAGCTATGATGGCCCGAAGGAAGGTTGGTATATTGTGTGTGCAAGAGACCAGATGGAAGGGGAGTAAGGCTAGGTGTATCGGAGGTGGTTTCAAATTGTTTTATCATGGTGTGGATGGGAGGAGAAATGGTGTAGGCATTATCCTGAAGGAACAGTATGAGTATCGGATAGAGTGATGTTTATGAGGCTGGAAATTGATGGTGTAATGAAGAATGTTGTTAGTGCATATGTTCCACAAGTTGGATGTGCGATGGATGAGAAAGAAAAATTTTGGAGTGATTTGGATGAAGTGGTGATGACTGTACCCAAGGGTGAGAGACTGGTGATTGGAGCAGATTTCAATGGGCATGCTGGTGAAGGGAACAGAGGGGATGAGGAAGTGATGGGTAGGTATGGTGTTAAGCAAAGGAATGCAGGAGGTCAGATGGTAGTGGATTTTGCAAAAAGGATGAACATGGCTGTGATGAATATGCATTTTAAGAAGAGGGAGGAGCATAGGGTGACATACAAGAGTGGAGGAAGATGCACACAGGTGGATTATATCTTATGTAGAAGGGCCAGTCTGAAGGAGATTGGAGACTGTAGAGTGGTGGCAGGGGAAAGTGTAGTTAGGCATCATAGGATGGTGGTTTGTAGGATGACATTGGTGATCAAGAAGAGGAGGATGAGTGTGAGGGCAGCACCAAGGATCAAATAGTGGAAATTGAAAAAGGGTAATTGTGAGGTGAAGTTCAGGGAAGAGTTAAGACAGGCACTGGGTGGCAGTGAAGAGTTACTGAATAGCTGGGTAACTACTGCAGAGCTAGTAAGAGAAATGGCTAGAAAGGTGCTTGGTGTGACATCTGGAAAGAGGAAGAAGGACAAGGAGACCTGGTGGTGGAATGAAGAAGTACAGGAGAGTATACAGAGAAAGAGGTTGGCGAAGAAGAAGTGGGATTGTCAAAGAGATGAAGAAAGTAGACAAGAGTATAAGGAGATGAGGTGCATGGCAAAGAGAGAGGTGGTGAAGGCTAAGGATAAGGCTTATGAAGAGTTGTATAAAAGGTTGGACACTAAGGAGGGAAAAAAGGACCTGTACTGATTGGCTAGACAGAGGGACCTAGCTAGTAAAGATGTGCAGCAGGTAAGGGTGATAAAGGATAATGAGGGAAACATACTCACAAGCAAGGAGAGTGTGTTGAGCAGATGGAAAGAGTACTTTGAGGGGTTGATGAATGAAGAGAATGAGAGGGAGAGAAGTTTGGATGATGTGCGGATAGTGAATCATGAAGTGCAGTGGATTAGCAAGGAGGAAGTAAGGATAGCTATAAATAGGATGAAGAACAGAAAGGCTGTTGGTCCAGATGACATACCTGTGGAAGCATGGAGGTGTTTAAGTGAAATGGCAGTGGAGTTTTTAACTAGATTGTTTAATGAAATCTTGGAAAGTGAGAGGATGCCTGAGGAATGGAGAAAAAGTGTTTTGGTACCGATTTTTAAGAATAAGGGTGATGTGCAGAGCTGTAGTAACTACAGAGGAATTCAACTGATCAGTCACAGCATGAAGTTTTGGGAAAGAGTAGTGGAAGCTAGGTTAAGAAGGGAGGTGATGATTAGTGATCAGCAGTATGGTTTCATGTCAGGAAAAAGCACTACAGATGTGATGTTTGCTCTGAGAGTGTTGAGGGAGAAGTACAGAGAAGGTCAGAAGGAGTTGCATTGTGTCTTTGTGGATTTAGAGAAAGCATATGACAGGGTGCCTAGAGAGGAGTTGTGGTATTGTATGAGGAAGTCGGAAGTGTCAGAGAAGTATGTAAGAGTGGTACAGGATATGTATGAGGGTAGTGTGACCGCGGTGAGGTCTGCGGTGGGAGTGATGGATACGTTTAAGGTGGAGGTGGGATTACATCAAGGATCAGCTCTGAGCCCTTTCCTATTTGCAGTGGTGATGGACAGGTTGACAGACGAGATCAGTCAGGAATCCTTGTGGACTATGATGTTTGCAGATGACATTGTGATCTGTAGTGAGAATAGGTGGTGAAGGTGGATGAGTTTAAGTACTTGGGATCAACAGTTTGTTTGCAATGCTGGGCAAAGTTTGTTCACTATATTTATATTCGTTATTTGAAATCTGAGTGGAAAGCACTTGAAAAGTGAAAACCTTGATGATTAAGGGTGACTTTTACATCTTAGAATGTCAATGTCCCAATTAATTTGCTAAAATGCTGCATACAGTGCAGTTGCATTTTTTCAAAGAAAATGCATCTTGAGGTATAGCAATCTGCTCCTTTACTGAAGGGTAATTTGACCCAACAGTTTGTTTCCTTATGTCAGTGGAAGCATAAGACAGATGATGCTTTGATGGCAAAGTTGAACCCATCATCTTGGGCCTCAGGGGTGCGGAGCTATGGCCCAATGGTATCTTGCACCTGGGGCTGGCCGAGGGGTGGGGTCTGGATGGAAGTCTGGAAGGGGGAGAGAGGTGGAAAGTGGCCAGGGCGGGAGCACTCCTGCCTGGTTGAGAGGGTCTGGACTGTCCCCCCACCTCCAGGTGGAAGTCCTTAATGGAGCCATTGGTGGAAGGCTGTGGGGCCAGGAGAGCTCCTGCTTGGGTGAGGGGCCGGGACCAAGAGAGCTCCTCCCGGGTAGCGGGAAGGCGTTTGACCTCACCTGGTACCCAACAGCATCCCCAAAATATTGCAAAGTCCCTGGAATCACACTGGTCCAGAAAGGAAGGGGACTCGGAAGCCCTCATGAGAGCGGATCTGGCCCTCTGTGGCCATGGGGAGTTCTGCGGGGGTGGTCACCCACTTTGAAATATTAGAGTGTTCAAAAGCAGGCGACATCCTGAATACTTCAGCTAGGAATAATGGAATAGGACTCGGTTCTACTGACAGATTGCTTCTCTTTTCTCGATTCTGATGGTGCATGGCCGTTTTAGTTGGAGTGAGGAGTAGTTGGTTAATTTCCAATCAAACGAGAGACTCCACCATGCTATATCTTTTGTGGGGCCGTGCAGTCATCTCCAAGCTTGAATTTGCCTTTGTACACACTGCCCACACACTGCTACTCACTACCGTTGGATGGTTTAATGAGGTCATCAGCCAGCCCCTGGGTGGTCACAGCCCTGGCAGTGCACTGAGAAGATGATCAAACTTGACTATCTAGAGGAAGTAAAAGTCAGGGGCAGCGTCAGCTGTCCTCCTCTGCTGCCCGGAGTTCGGCGGTGGGGAGTGGCCACATGGGGGCCCAGAGAGGATGGTAATCTGTCTGCCCCCATGGCCTCCGCTGTCCCCCCGTGACCATGCTCGGAATACGACATCAGATCAGACGTGGCGACCCACCGAATTTAAGCATATTACTAAGTGGAGGAAAATAAACTAACCAGGATTCCCTCAGTAATGGCGAGTGAAGAGGGAAGAGCCCAGCGCCAAATCCCCGCTTGGGTGATGGGGGCAGGGAAATGTGGTGTATGGAAGTCCATCTCCCTGGCGCCGCCCTGGGGGCCCAAGTCCTTGTGAACGAGGCTCAGCCCACAGACAGTGTGAGGCCATTGTGGCTCCCGGTGTGTCGGGATCAGGCCTTCTCGGAGTCAGGTTGTTTGTGAACGCAACCCAAAGTGGGTGGTAAACTCCATCTAAGGCTAAACACCGGCATGAAACCAATAGTGGACAAGTATCATAAGGGAAAGTTGAAAAGAACTTTGAAGAGAGAGTTCAAGAGAGCGTGAAACTGTTCAGAGGTAAACGTGTGGGGTCTGCGTGGTCCACCCGGAGGATTCAACCCAGCAGCCATGCTGGCTGCCTGGGCGAGGCGGATCCCCCTCCCCCTCCAGGGGGGTGGGGGACCGAGCCCAGGCATGCCAGCTGCCGTCATGCGCACTTCCTCTGTGGCAGTGCACCATGACTGGCTCTGGGTCAGCCAAGAAGGCCGTGCGGAAGATGGATCCCCTGTCTGGAGAGGAGTGTTACAGCCTGCAGCATCATCACTGTGCCCTGGGGTCATGGGAGATGACCACCGCTGCACTCATCTCCACCCTCACGGTGGGGGCCCCTGGCTCCCAGCAGGACTGTCAACAAGGCTGAACTGCCCTCAGTGTGGCCCAACTGCATCCCGCTGGTGGCCTCACCTCTGGTGCCTGGGCTCTGTGGCAATGTCGGTGATCCACCTGTCCCATCTTGAAACATGAACCAAAGAGTCGGGATACCCCCACCTTGCACAGGAGGCACACCGCCGGCCAGTCTCATCCATCCCATCAGGGAGGTGGAGCATGAGCGCACCTGGTGGGACCCAAAAGATGGTGAACTATGCCTGGGCAGGGCAAAGCCAGAAGAAACTCTGGTGGAGGTCCGTAGTGGTCCTGATGTGCAAATTGGTTGTCCAACCTGGGTACAGGGGTGGAAGACTAATCGAACCATCTAGTAGCTGGTTCCCGCCAAAGTTTCCCTCAGGATAGCTGGCGCTCGGCGAACACAGTTTTATCTGGTAAAGCAAATGATTAGAGGTCTTGGGGCTGAAACAATCTCAACCTATTCTCATACTTTAAATGGGTAAGATGCCCAACTTGCTGGTTTGGAGCCGGGCATGGAATGCGAGCCACTTTTGGTAAGCAGAACTGATGCTGCGGGATGAACTGAACGCCGGGTTAAGGTGCCCAATGTCAATGCTCATCAGACCCCAGAAAAAGTGTTGGTTGATATAGACAGCAGGATGGTGGCCATGGAAGTCAGAATCCGCCATGCAGTGTGTAACAACTCACCTGCCGAATCAAGTAGCCCTGAAAATGGATGGTGCTGGAGCATCGGGCCCATACCCGGCTGTCGCCAACACTGGGACCCAAGGGGGCTATGCCGTGGTGACTAGGAGGGCCTCCACGGTGGCACTGAAGCCCAGGGCAAGGGCCCGGGTGGAGCCGCCGCAGGTGCAGATCTTGGTGGTAGTAGCAAATATTCAAACAAGAGCTTTGAAGGCTAAAGTGGAGAAGGGTTCCATGTGAAAAGCAGTTGAACATGGGTCAGTCGGTCCTGAGAGATTCCGAAGGGATGGGCGATGGCCTCCATCACCCTTGGCTGATCGAAAAGGAGTCAGGTTCAGATCCCCAAATCCGGAGCTGCGGAGACAGGCACCTCACAACGTCCAGTGCGGTGATGCAAATGATCCCCAAGAAGCTGGTGGGGGCCCCTGGGAGAGTTCTCTTTTCTTTGTAAAGGGCAGGGAGCCCTGGAATGGGTTTGCCCCGAGACAGGGGCTCATGCCCTGGAAAGCATCGCAGTTCTGGCGGCATCAGGTGAGCTCTCGCCGGCCCTTGAAAATCCAGGGGAGAGTGTGTAAGTCTTACAGCCTCTGGCATGTTAGAACAATGTAGGGAAGGGAAGTTGGCAAGTCAGATCCGTAACTTCGGGATAAGGATTGGCTCTAAGGCTGGGTCGGTCAGGCTCGGGTGTGAAGTGGGGCTGGGTGCATGCCATGGCTGGATGAGATGTCACCCCCTCTCCGAGCTCCCTCTCCCCTGGGAGGCTGGGGGGATGATGGCGGCGACTCTGGACGTGCACCAGGCCCATCCTGTGGATTGCCCCATTCCGGTGTCTCACATTGTCCAGCAGCTAGCAGCTGACCTAGAAATGGTGTGGACCTAGGGAATCCAACTGTTTAATTAAAACAAAGCATCGTGAAGGCCTGAGACAGGTGTTGACATGATGTGGTTTCTGCCCAATGCTCTGAATGTCAAAGTGAAGAAATTCAATGAAGCTTGGGTAAATGGCAGGAGTAACTATGACTCTCTTAAGGTAGCCAAATGCCTCGTCATCTAATTAGTGATGGGTATGAATGGATGAATGAGATTCCCACTGTCCCTACCTACTATGTAGTGAAACCACAGCCAAGGGAATGGACTTGGCAGAATCAGTGGGGAAAGAAGACCCTGTTAAGCCTTACTCTAGTCTGGCACTGTGAAGAGACATGAGAGGTGTAGAATAAGTGGGAGGCCTTGGCCTCCGGTGAAATACCACCACTCTTATCATTTTTTCACATACCTGGTGAGACGGGGGGGGGGAGCCCCACCAGGGCTCTTGCTTCTGGCTTCTAGTACCCAGGCGTGACCTGCTCTGGAGACAGTGTCAGGTGAGGAGTTTGACTGGGGTGGTACACCTGTCAAAGAGTAATGCATGTGTCCTAAGGTGAGCTCAGGGAGGACAGAAACCTCCCGTGGCGCAGAAGGGCAAAAGCTCGGTTGATCCTGATTTTCAGTATGAATACAGACCGTGAAAGTGAGGCCTCACAATCCTTCTGGCTTTTTGGGTTTTAAGCAGGAGGTGTCAGAAAAGTTACCACAGGGATAAGCCATCAATACGTTGTTTGGCATAATGATATATAAGCCATCAATACGTTGTTTGGCATAATGATATATCCCCCCAACTCCCTGTCTCAATAGGTGTTACCCAAGGATCCATCCTTGGACCCTTACTCTTCTCCATATTCACTAATAATCTAGCCTCTGCTACCAAACAGGCCACTCTCATACAGTACACAGTTGATTCCACCATCATCTGCTCAACCCACTCCCTACCTGAACTTTAAAAGACCACACAGGAAGCTTTTTTCCTCAGTTGAAAGTTGGCTTTCAGAGGCACAATTAATACTTAACCCAAACAAAACAAAACTCTTTATCTTCCAACCCACCAAACACAATCTAAACACCCACCAATTTAATATTAAAGCCAATGACAACACCATTATCCCTCCAAGAGACCACACCAAACTACTTGGAGTTGAAATTGACAATAAACTCAAGTTTGACATTCATATCTCATTAACCATAAAAAGTACACAAAAAACTAGGCGCTTTATACAAAAATAAGCAATTCCTCACCAGAACAGCCAAGATTTTAGTTGCAATTAGCCACTTTATCTCCACCCTACTCTACACCTCTCCAATATTTACCAACCTAAGGCAAAGTGAGTTAGGTAAACTCGAAGCTTGCTACAACAAAATAGCAAGGTTTGCCACTGGTGCAAACTACTGTAGCCACCACTGGACCTCACTTACTGAACTAGGCTGGCTAGAACTCCCTCACCTCCTTCAATGGTACCAATTCTCACTCCCCTACAAATACAAACTACTAAATCATCCTTTAAAAGTCCCCTCCCTCCAAAGTCTACTCCAACCCTATCATACCATCAGACCATTATGCTCCAGCAACAAAAATCAATTACAGGTAGCTAGAACCAGGAACTCTGCTGGAGAAGCTCTCTTCTTCTACTCCGTAGCAAAATTATGGAATACCCTTCCTCACACTATAACTTCTGTGTCATCACGCACTAACTTCAAAGCTGCTCTAAAATCTCATCTAAAAGAGCACTGGGCATGCCCCTGTAACAAACCTGTCTAACTTCTCTACCCCAACCTCTCTAATCCCTTTCTTCCACCCCTGTAACTACCTTCGGATTGCAGCCAAATACATTGCTTGTAAACCTATATCTCAGCTGTAATCTTAGCCACTGTTATTCAAGGGTAATAGCTGCTAGCTCAGCTATTAAAATGCTTGCTAGTCTTTATGGCACCAATGATATAAGTGTTGTACCATTTAACTAAATACTTAATTTCATTTTGAACTATAACTGTTTACTACTATTGTTAAACAAAACCTACCTATACTTCTTGTCACTTGTAATTAATTGTTGTTTTTAATTGTTGTTTTTATTGTGGAGCTTTTCTCCCCTGGCCTTCATGGAAAAAGGACCTGTGTCCAGTCAGAGTTTCCTGGTCAACAAATGTAAATAAATAATAATAATCTGTATCTGTATCTATGTGTGCAGTTGCTTTTGTCACACATTTGCTTCATTGAAACTGGAATTCATTGCTCTTTTGATTGAATTCCAGTTTTGTCATGTGTTTACTGACTAGTTTACTTTTTTTTTATTTCTGGGATTGTCAAACAGTGGTAAGAGAAATTTCTGCTTTTCCCCACCATCGTGCGATCTTGGAGTTGGTATATTTAATGTAGCAGGTGTGTGATGGCCCAGAGGGATGGTTTAACATGCAAAAACAATTGTTTTTCTATTAATTTTTCAGAGTACCAGGTGTTAGACATTGTGAAAGGATGCAGTGTGGCTCGATTTAAGGAAATTTCACCTGTGGGTCTGGTTACCCACCCTATACCCCTTTTGGACCATGCCCTATGATCTGTTATTTTAATTAACAGAGTGATCATTATATAGAGAATCATTGGAGTTTCCTGGTAATACGTCTGAAAAAGAAACAGCTTGTTAAGTGAGTTAAATAATACGTAGACCAAATTAGATATTTTAGGAGTGCCTCAGGAGTTAACTGCTCCCACATATGGGATACGTTTAAAATGAAATTAGATTTGCTCTCAGACTTTATACAGATAATATCTGGGGAAAGAAAAGGGGATTTTTGAATTTAAAAGGAAACAGACACAGAGTAGATTGTAAAGGCATGTTGCAACAGGAGGACATTAAAAATTTGATTGATGAGAAGTTTTATGGTGAAGCTTTGAGGAATACATATTTATATAACTCTCTCAAACACTGGATAAAACTGCAGATGTGCCTCTAGCAACAAAGAGTGCACAACACCATAATAGACTTGTGGAGTAGACCAGATAAATACATATTGAGAGATCCAGTGGGATTAATGAAACCTTCAGGAATTATTATCAGGCATTTTTTGAGGCAGTGAAAAGCTGTTGGCAATACGAAGAACAAATGGGTGATTATCTGAGCAGTATGCATTTAAATAAAATCTATCAGAAACAGGTAAAGTAACGTTGTGTAAATAAACTTACCATAACAGTACAAATTAGAATAGATCACTGTTGCAGTAGCCTAAGCTATATGGGACACAACCTGCCAAGGACTAGATGACCAGTCAGCTGCCAAAGCTTTAGGACACTTTCCACATGCCCTAACTGGTGAAGAGCTTGAAGAAAGTGGTGTAAAGTCAGTGGTCAGGGCACCAAAATCTCAGAGCTTTCTTATCACAGAAAAAAGGAGGCAAGAGCCCTCTTAGATAGGCATGTGTCAAGCAAGAAAAGAGTGACAAAAAACCCTCAACTGGGCATAAAGAAAACAAAAAAAGTGGGGGAAGAATGGAAGGAGTGTGTTTCTACTGCAACAGTGATCTATTTGAACATCTACTGTTATGGTAAATTTACTTACACACTTGTATTATGTTCATTATTAGATCAGCTGCAGTATCCGCGGTAGTGGTGCTGTGGTAGCGTTGTCACCTCACAGTAAGACGCTGTCTGGTTCGATTCTCAGCTAGAGCAACTTCTGCGTGGAGATATGCGTGAATGGGCGTACCTTTGTTGAAGGTTATGCATCAGGGCTGGTAACTCAGCACGTAAAAATCAACTACCAATCATTAGCGGACTGGAGTTCCGCTGTGGCGACCCCTAACCAGGAAAAAGCCGAAAGACACAAACAAAATTAGATCAGCTGCAGTAGCCTAAGCTATACAAGATGAATACAAGAGCTTAGAATGAAAAGGAGGAGAAAGAAGAATCAGAGTCCAGGAGAATATTCTTAGCAAAGCTTGCTATGGACTTAGCAAAAGCATCCAGCTTGTAGTGCTTGGTAAATGTGTGTACAGAAGACTAAGGTGCCGACTCTAGAATATTCCTTTCCAAAAAGCACAGAAGCCGCCAAAGCCCTTGTGGAATGGGCTTTGAATTTGCCTGGAGGTGTCTTATGGTGTGAATAACAAAATGCAGCAGCCCGAAATAACAATTTAGAAACTCTCTTTTGACAATGAGTGCCCTGTTCTCTTACAGTCATGGGGAATAAATAGTTCATTAGAATTTGTGAATGTTTTTGTCCTGTCAGTGTAGTATCTGAGTTGCCTGTGGACATCCAGAATGTGAGAATTCTTTCTCTTTTATTTTTTGGTTCTGGAAAGAAAACAGGGAAATAAATAATCTGACAATGTAAACTCTGAATCCACTTGGTGCATAAAGGAAGGATTTGCTGTTAAAGTTACTTTATCTATGTGAAAGATAAGATAGATTTGAAAAAAAAAATGAAAACATGTAGAAGCTTGTATTTTAGACACCCTTTTTGTAGGTCAGAGCAATAAGTAACTTTGTTTTCTAAGATAAGATTTTTACAAAAGTGTAAGGTTCCACAGAACAAAATTAAGATCATAAGAAAGAATCACCTGTCTTATAGGTGGACAGATTTGTAACACTTTTTTCAAAAAATGTTTAGCTTGAGGAAGGGTAGAAATGGGGGGAATGGGGGTTTCGCGATCCATGGGTAATCAATTAGAGGTGGCTGAAATGGGAATCTTGATGGAAGAATAATAAAACCAGTAGATAATAACTCACACAAAACTGAAAAATCAAAGGTATCTGAGTCTTAAAAGGATGGTTTGGCACCACCTAGACAATCTTTTTCACTTAGCCTTATATGATTTTCTAGTAGCAGGTTTCTTTGCCTCCTTTAATACCTGCTGCACATCCTCAGAAGAAATAGACGTGTAACAGGTATTACAATTCGGTCACTCAGGCAGTGAGCTGAAGAAATTGAAGGTTGGGGTTTATCAAACAACTCCTGTCCTATGTGAGCAAGTCTATCCTATGAGGAAGCTTGTGGTAATTGCTTTTGGCTGTTTTCAAAAGAAGGGGAACCACTTTTGCCCAGGTCAAAAGGGGGTTACCACATTTATCCTGGGAGAGTCCTTCTGAATCTTTAAAAGTCCTCTGGTTATTAGAGGAAATGATGGAATGGCATATAGGAACATCTCCATCCATGGGAATGAAAAGACATCTGTCTGTCAGCCCTTTACGCAAGGAGTCTTGGAGCAGAATCTCTTTAACTGTCTGTTGTGAGTGGAGGCAGAGATCTACTACCATTGGTAACTTTCTGCTCATGTTGTCTACTACAAACGTCTGCTCTGATGGAATGTAAGTAACCCGTAGAGATAGACTGTGATAAATTGCTTATTCATAGGTTAGCATTAGGCCAGCTGTCCTTATGGCCATTTTTAAGCCTAGCCAATTTCCTTTAAAGGTGAGAATCAAACACTGTACCTTGTGTGTGCATGTGTGTGTGTGTGTGTGTGTGTGTGTGTGTGTGTGTGTGTGTGTGTGTGTGTGAGGTAAACACCTTAATCATTATGCCAACCTCGAACCATTAAATACATGTGGATTTGAACCTACATCCACCACCGGGTGCAGTTTGATGGAGAGCATTAATGTGCTGAGCTATTCTGACAGCACAGGACAGTTGCTAGTCTTTAACGGGGTTAGGATGTGGTTCGCCCTTGCTTATGTACCACATCACTATGGTGTTTTCTGTGATTACTAGTTGTGGATCTGGAGTCCAAAGATGGTTTAGAAATTTGAGAGCGTTTATTAGTGCCATCATTTCTTTTAGATTCAGGTGATTCTGTTTTTCCTGCTGGTTCTACAGATCATTGACTTTTACCCCTTTGGATAAAGCTCTCCAAACAAAGTCTGAGGAATCTGTGGTCACAGACTGCATGGGGACTGAAGGAGGGAAAAGGGATGCCTGGATTGAGGGGAACAACTGATTCACCCAGTAGTGGATCTCCCTTTTGAAAAACCTAGCACTGGAATCTGAAAATATAGGGGGTGCTGCTGTTGGGTCCAGATTGATTCTTGGAACCATTGTATTTTTCTCATGTGAAGTCTGACCAACGGAATCATGAAAATTGTAGAGGCCATAAATCCTTGAATCCTGAGATATTCCCTGGCAGATGCCAGACTCTGGTTGGAAAATGTCAGAATCTGTTCCTTTCCTCTTTGCCCTGAGGAAGGAAAGCAACATGCGGGATGTATGTAGTCGACATCCCAGAAGCATTATCGTGAGATGAAATGAAAGATGTTTTCTATGCGTTCATCTGAAATCCCAGTCTGATAAAAAGTTTTTTTTTTACTTAAACCAGTGATTCTTGACAACTTGCAAAAGACTCTGCAAAAATAAGCCAATTGCCTAAATATGGAAAAATGTGAATGCCTTGCAGCCTGCAAAGGGCTATTAACAAAAGTAGGACACTTTGTAAATCCTCTTGGAGCTGTTGAAAACAGGGAATTGAAAATGTAAATCAGACACACAAAAACTGAAAAAAGCATCTGATATCTTTGAGAAGTGGAATATGATGATCAGCATCTTTTAAATCCAGTTACTAGAAACCTGAGTGGTGGAAACGAGGGGTAAGTCTCAGACTGGTATCATGGTTCCTACCTTCTTTAGCACAGGAAGGATTCTTGAAAAAAAAATTCCCCTATTTCATGTGGGGGAACAGGCTTTAGACCCCCTGAGATAGCATCTGATATAATATAGGAGGAAACTGGCAGGTTTGATTGGTTGAATGCAGCAGAATCCCCTGGAAAAAAAGGAAGGGTATCCTATAGCCAGCTGTAGCCTTTTTGAATGCTTATCAAAACTCAAGTAACTGAGGTTAGGTGTTGACACAGAGTGGAGTGAAAACGTTTCCAAAATATCAGGGTTGGGGGGGGGGTTAACATGATGGGGCATATGTCAATCTTCTTTCTTAGATTGTCATTGGTTTTGGAACTGCCCTCCCTTCTTTTTTTTTAAATCTCCCTGATATTGCTTTCTGAAATTTTGTTTGCCTGTACCTTGTTGGGATTGTTTATTCTGTTTCCTATAAAAGGAACTTGAACTGGTAGGAAAGTTTCTAATATATTTTGGCACGCAGGGTTGAAAAATCTGGGTAACCTGCCTAATTAACTTTCATCTTTCATGCAATATTTTAAGGACTTCAGCAGAGGAAGGGCCAAATCACACCTCTTTGTCTAGGGGGCCATTCAGTAGTAGTAATTTGGTAAATGTTGAGAATGCAGCCAGGCAAATATTCTCATTACCAACCCAGAGGCAGCTGCTGCAGAAGCTGCATCAACATTGTCATGAGAACAATTTAGAGAGTATTTAGTTACCTGAGACACAGACAAAATCAAAGAATTCACAGATGTCTTAATCTCTGAAGAATATAGGCCAGGAATTACTTTTCTGATATTGTCAAAGGATGCCAGCAGAGAGTTAGACATGTCAGCCTGGCAAGTGACTATTTTGAGGGCTAAAGTGGAAGAAGTTGTATAAAGAAATTTGTGGGATTTATCAGATTTTCTGGGGGCAGGCAGTCTGACTGTCAGATAAACTAGTGGCTGCAAGGAAAGCATTCTCTAAGGCTGGCAAAACAGGAGGAGCAGTTGCAGTTTGAAGAAAATCTACCTGTAGCAAATCATAATATCTTTGCTATGACTCTGGTATTTCTTTTTGTTTCCACTGAAATAACTCCTTTGTTCTGGTAGTATCAGAAAATACTACTCTTCAGGATGGGAATCTGAAGAAAATCTTTCCTTAAAGTCAGATTCCGCATTCTGTTGAGGAGGAACCTCAGAAACACAGTCTAAGTCTAAATGGTGTCCCTCAGAATCAGAATCTGAGAGAAAGAAAAATCTTTTCCTTTTTAAATTAAGGGAAGACCCAGAATAAAAGGACTGAAAAGCTTTAAACAGACTTTTAGCAAAACCCAAACAATCATCCTTGTCTGCTCTAGGTGGAAGTGACACAGGTGAAGAAAAATACATAAGTTTATGTTTTCTTTTCCTGGGAGACCTTCCAAAAAAGAATACCCTGAAGAATAATGATTTTCCTGGGAAACAAGCTCCTTAGAGAGTATTCACAAAGAAGCAACATCTACTCCATTCTCTCTTGCTCAAAGCAGACAGGCAGACTGCCACGGTGGCTTTCCATGGAGCAGCACCAAGGGGACAGAAAGAAACTGAAGAGTCCTCCAAGTAACTCAATATGGCCACAGCTGAGTCACTCAGCGACAGCTGAGGAAGTCTGAGTTATGACCAATGCATCCCATACAACTTTTCTCTTCTTGCAAATTGGGGAGGAAATGAGTGAGGAGCTGGGACCAAAGATCATGTTTCTACCAAAAAGAAAACTTGTCTAACAACTGGGTAGTGAAGCTTATGTATCACACTTCTTCTTACTGATTAAAAATGTAAGGTCTGAGGTAAAAGATTTTAGGACAACCACCAAAAACATTATATGTAACCCCCAGCCACAAATGTTGACAAAACTGTAAAAGAGAAGTTGTCCTCAATGGGGTACTTATCTGTCTAACTTTGAAGATAGACTAGCTGATCATTGATTCCTCAAAGCCACAGCAGAGAGACTCTTCCATGACAAGA
>NC_056741.1:310724756-310752256 GCF_019279795.1 Protopterus annectens | reverse complement strand
GAACATATGCTGCTCAAACAGAAAATGTGCTGCTAAATACCGATGTTAAAGCAAGTTTATTTTAACAGGCTAAGGTTTTTAAAATGAAACAAACTTGAGACAAACCAATACTGCTGTGAAACTGTTTTATTACTTGATCTCCATAATTATTTGTGTCTCTCAGTTTGCAGTTCTGTATCTATGTGTAAGATTTCTGTGGTCATGCCTCTGAAAGTGCTGCTGAACAAAGTCAGTCAGGAAAGCAGCCCAGATCTGGTTTTGTGCATCTTTGTGCTGTACCTGGAATTTGAACCAAGACTGTTGAGCTTTTGTGTTTGCACAATGTGTTGTATATGTATGCCTCATTTCTTTGTACCCACATTCACACACACACACACACACACACACACACACACACACACACACACACACACACACACACACACACACACACACACACACACACACACACACACACGTGATATATATATATATATATATATATATATATATATATATATAGAGAGAGAGAGAGAGAGAGAGACATGCATTTGGATTTTATGTTTTTTTATGAAGGCACACTATGAGTTCAAAACTGTTATTTTGCTCCACAGTTGATAGCTTTGGGAATATTGCCAAAGTGGTACTTTATAACTTGTTCTATTTTTTAAGTAGTGAAATCCTCTTGACATGAAATTAATTTACTAGCAGACATGTCTCCTTCCGAGCAACTTGCTCCTGGCTCATATACCAGAGAAAGTACAGTTCACACATCTGCTGTTACTGTTACTTTCTGTCTGGTGAATCTGGCACTACTTTTCCCTTTGTGCGAGTGGGACAAGGCATAGTTTAAGGGTACTTTATATACCTGTTGCTATGCTGTCATACTTAACAAAAGGTTCAGTTTCTGACAGTTATCAATATACACACATAAATATACAGAAAAGCTGCAACCTCTTACCAGTAGTGTAATTACTATTGCCGTGAAAGCAGTAATTATCATTTCTCAGTGTTTTCAGATTTCCCTTTTCATGGAGGAGCTACTAATCTCAAAGGAATTTTCCTGGGAAACCAAGTCAAAAGCTTTCCTTTGAGGCATGTTACATGAAGTTCTGAACATTTGTTTCGTACTGTTTGACATCAGGCTTCAAGTATTTTTCACACTGGCTATGGTTATGCTGATGGAAATGTTTTATTTACATTTTGTGTTGAATGTGCCCATCAACTTCATGCTTCATACTGGAAAAATCTAGTCCATAACTCTGTAGGAGGCGTATTTGACTGTTGTTTTCTCTTGGTTGGTCCTTTCCCTTAATTTTTTATATAACCTCTTTTACTTACATCTAAAGATATAAGCAGGATTACATACATGTGCATTCTAATTATAAAATATGAATTGCTTATCTCTCACAAAACAAGTAAAAAAGATTGTGACTGGTGCATCTCCATCATACTTAATACAAAAAATTATGATGAAAGTAACCGTCTTTATCATAAAAATCTCCCGTATCTCACTCTCCGCTTTGACCATCAAGTACCGTTGGGGCATTGTCTAAATAGTTTTTATATATATGTGATTCAAGACATCTTCACATTTCAGAGTATCATCTTAAGTATTGTAACCTGTAGAAGCTTTTCCTAGTTACCTGATAATGCAAAGATCCTGATCTCCAGATTCAGACATTATAATGCTTAGATCCCTTTTAAAATCCTTTCAAAATTATAAATCCGGTGAATAACAGATTATTCCATCATGATATCATGATGAACCAGTACCATGTCTTAAATGTTTTTTGAATCACCTAGGTAAATGTAATAATATGTAATATATATATATATATATATATATATATATATATATATATACACACACACACACACACACACACACACACACACACACACACACACACACACACACACACACACACACACACATATATATATATATATATATATATGGGTCTACTGCTCTACATCGAAAGAACACTTCTTCGAAATAGAGCAGGAGACCCACACTTCAGCGAAAGTTCACTTTCGCTGAAGTCTAGTTCCCCAGGTGACCCAAAAAACAAAAAAACACTAAACTATGTTTTTGCTGCACCCCCCCATGTGGGGGGGGGGCTGTGCCCCCCACACCCCCACTACTTAAATATACCAACTCTGAGATCACACTACAGTGGGGAAAAGGGAATATTCCCATTCCACGCTGTAGTGTGACTGCCGAAGTCAATGTTCGAAGTTTCACTACTTCGAACAAGTGGACTCGGTGAAGTGGGTTCGAAGAAGTAAACCAGACAATAGCCCAAGACTGTTTTATAGATATCAGATTATATCAGGTTAACATTCATATTATGATAAACAAGACCATTCTTGATATATCAACCTGTTATGACTTAGAGAGGGTGCAATCCATTCATCACCAATCATGTTTAAGGACGGATGCCTTTTTTGCTTATTATTGCATGAATTGTTTACTTTTGTGTCTGGCCATAATATTTGCTACCTTGCCGATGTAAGGTTTTCTCACACCAATGATAAAAAAATCATTTTAAGGTATGCTTTTATATCATATTAAGATAAGCAATTTTTAAAACATACAAATGTAAAATCCCCTTCTTGCCGGGAAAGCAATAGATGTTTTTTATTTAGAGATGCTCCTTTTTCCATGATCAATAAGCTTTCTTTCTGGCCATCCTGCAAACCCATTCCTTTATCCCAAGAGGCTCAAATTTCCATCCATTCTTTCTATTCAAAACTAAAAGTCAGATGTCAGAGTGAGAAGTCAACCCTTACAAATAAAATCTCCTTTCAACTCCATTGCTTTTATTCTGCTGCCGTACATAGCGACAGAGCCTGTACCACAGCTGTCTAGGGTAAGTATCTCAAATACAGACACATCTTATGTAGCAGGGAGCCTCAGAACACAAAACATTCAAGGACATCATTGGAAGTTTAGCCAGCACATGATATCAATCACCCTACAATTGCTGTATCTATAGATAATTTATTTTATTTATCCTTTGTTGACCAGGTTAATCCTACTAGGCTAGTGGCCTCTTTTCAGAGAAGACCCAAGGTGAAATGTATACTACAAGGGAAATTTGGCCAGGACACTGGCAACTTCCCCTGTCCTTTTGATAGGTGCCATGGAATTTTTTACATCTACGCAAGCTACCGCCAACTCAAGCAGATGGCACTTCAGTTTACTGTCTCATCTGAAGGGCAAGAAACGTAGGAGTGCAACATCCCCCTCATGCTGCACTGCAGTGTCACCAATTCATCTTTCTGGTGGGGGAATAGAACCCACAGCCTTCTGCAGGCAAAGGTGAGTGTGCTATCTGCTGCACCACCAACACTAATAGATAAGCATATTCAACACATTTGCTAATGAGTTAGAAATGTAAAGACCAGAAAAAAAGAAAATATCAAATTGGTAACAGCCAATACAGCAGATGTAACCAAATTTCAGAAATAATCAGTACTATATTAATGTCTAATAAAATAAACATGTTATACATATTCGGATTTATTCACATAAATCCACAAAGTTAGTGCGTGGATTCTTTGTACTCAAAATAACAGTTTGAATCAAGACTGGCCAAACAGCAATTTGAAAGTTCAAATCATTCATTTTCAGTCACAATATCATGTGCTTCTTCCAATATTTGCTCTTTCTTCCCTTTTCTGATGCTCAATGAAATGACGCTATGATCTTCTGAGGAAATCAACTGAAAAATGCTGTCTATAGCTAGTTACCCATGCACAAACAAATTTTTTCCAGTAGGAGAATAAACCTTAAATAAAAGTTTAATGAACCAAGACAACACCAAAATGATCTGAATCTACCTGACTACTTATATCCTATATATAACATTGGGACCTTGTGGATATTAACATGTTAACATAATTAGCTAGGCAACTTGACTCCTTCATAGGCCAAACATTCTTTTCTCTCAGGAACTACAAATTACCAACAGGTTCTTTATTCATGCCCTATCCTCTACCTGTTTCAGATTTAAAGTAACTGTCGCTCTCCTACTTTGCACACAGTAGAAGAGTCTTCATGGGCTCTGTTCAAACAGCTTTATTATATACAAACACATCATGATAGAAGTTTACTGTCTTTAACTTAAGTAACTTATATACAAACTAACTACTGCAATCATACATGCTGACTCTCTGGCTGCACTCTCAAAATGGTACTGGGAATAGCACTTGTCCGGTATTTATATGTGCATGTTCAGTCCTTGATATGCTTCTTAAATATGCAGCACATACACTCTGATCTACAGCCTCCCTCTTTATGAAATAGATCATGCAATGTTATGAATCTATTTGGCATGCAGATATCAGAGGTAGTTCTTTGTCATGCATTTATACAAGACTAGGTACATATATACAGTTAAGTCCACGTTGCTGTGTATTTCACACTGGGCCTGGATATTCGACCATATCATGTGACATAAAACTGGGAATTGGGTTTAGCAACTGGAGCTGTCCCTACAGAATGTTCAACCTTGGAAGTATTTGGAACATCTTCAGGAATAGAGTTAGAGGTTGAAATACACTCTGGGATGAGAACAACGTTTGGTTCACTCTGAGATCTAGAGTCTATCACAGGAACAATGCTGCAATGACTATTCTCATACAGGAAGAAGATGCCTGCAATTTCTTCTGTACTCCACACCCTTAGATTCTACAAGATAGGATCTTGGCTTGGCACATATACCTGTAACTTGACCAATCAAGTCAAAACCTTTCGCTGTTTGTATTCTCACTATCTCTCCTTCCCTCAATGGATGAAGAAATCTGCTCGATTTATCATAACTGGACTTCTGGATAGAATGCTTCATGAATAATTGAGCCTTGATGCATCTGTTTTGTTTAGCTTTAGGCCTCAATAAACTGTAACTAATAGGTAGCATCGTTATGGTTTGCCTGGATAGAAGTCTTTGAGCAGGTGAGCCAAGATTATCATCACGGGGTATGTGTCTGAAATTAAATAAATTCAAAAAGACATAGGTATTGTCTAGCTTTGACCTTTCAAGTAATTGCTTTGCACTCTGCACTGCACGTTCAGCTAGCTCATTTGACTGTGGATATTCAGGACTGCTAGTAACATTTACAAAATCCCATTCTCTTGCAAATTTCTGAAACAACTGACTAGTAAATTGAGTACCATTGTCAGAAAGAACTTTGTGTGGACTACCATGGACTGAGAAATGGCATTTCAACTTAGTAATAACAGTAGTGGATGTTAGGTTAGGCAGTAAGTCAATCTCAAACCAATTTGAATAAGAGTCTACCAATACCAAGTAGTGTTGATTGTCTCACTCGAAGATATCAGTGGCTACTGTTGACCAAGGTAGTTCAGGAACTTGACTTAGCTGAAGCGGTTCTCTTTGCAAATGCAGTCTAGTACTATTACATACTGAACAAGAAGAAATTACTTTATCAATGTCTTTCAGTAATGAAGGTCAAAATACTATCTCTCTCGCTCTTCTCTTACTGGATGTGAAACCTGGGTGACCACAATGCAAAATCTGGATATATTCTTGTTGTAAGGAAGCAAGAACAACAATTTTAGGACCTTTGAGATTGGGTCTATATTAGATAAATGAAAGGTTTATCTTACCAAACGCTGACATTATCGAAAATCCCGGAACTCGAAACTGCAATTGTGGGGGCTGCACCCCCCCCACTAAATATATATTCCAACTCCGAGATCGCACTACAGTGAGGAAAGGGCAAATATTCCCATCTTCACTGTACTGCGATCTCACAATTCCGGTTTCAGGTTCCGGGAGTTTCGCTCATGTTAGTGTTCGGTAAGATAAACTTTCGTTTATCTAATATAGACCCGAAAATAATGCCATATTCCATCAACATTTCACCTCTGTAAGAAAATAGGTTTGCACTTCAGGTGGTACACTAGATTGCTTTGACAACTATCCAACATTAATGTAGTGACTGAGCTTTTGCAAAATTGGATCAGTCTTTATGTGATCTCTTACTCATCAAACCTAGTGGTAGAAAAATTATGCACTGCCATCATGTCAAAGTCAAAATTCTCTGTGTCAAGCTGTTCTGTCATATTTCTGGGTGATCTGGATAAGGTATCAGCCAGATAGAGTAGTTTGCCTTTCGTATAGACCATTTTGAAATTGTACTTCTACAATCTGAGCATCATTCTTTGTAATCTCACTGGAGCTGAATGCATAGGCTTCTTTAGAATAGTAACTAGAGGTTGGTGGTAAGTTTCAATCTGAATAGCTCGACCATAAATTTAATCGTGAAACTTGGAACATGCAAATACTATTGTCTAAAGTTCTTTCTCGATTTGAGCATGCTGCATTTCAGTTTGGGTAAGTGTTCTAAATGCACCGGTACTGGTCTGCCCTCTTGAAGTATAACTGCTCCAAGACTAAATTTTGAAGCATCACAGGAATGCGTGACTGGTTTATTCACATCATAGTATCTTAATGTAGGTGGGGTAGCAATTTTCTGCTTAAAATCTTCAAATGGCTTCTGGTGCTGTTCTAACTATGAACATGCAACATTTGTGTGGATCAGCTCTCTTAAAGGTGCTGTCAACTCACAGAACCCTGGTATAAACTTGCCTAAATAATTAACCATACCTAAGAAATGCTGTAGAGCTTGAATATTGTCTCAAGAATAGCTGCTAGCTTGTTCGGGTCTGGTCTCAAACCAGTACTCGTAAATAAATGACCTACATATGTAACTTCTGGTAGTCTGAATTTGCACTTCAGAAGACTGAGCTTCAAGTTTACTTCATGTGCTCTGTCTAGAACTCTTTTTAGGTTTCTGTCATGCTCTGTTTCACCATTGCCTCCAACCAATAAATCATCTACTATTATAGCACAAGGATAAACTGAAAAAATTTGCTCCATTGCACGCTGGAAGACTTCACTTGCAGAATTTATTCTAAATGGCATCCTTAGGAATCTGTATCTGCCAAACGGGTTACCAAAAGTGGTTAGGAATGAGGATTTGTGATCAAGCATCACTTGCCAAAATGAACTTTTTGCATGTAAGACAGAAAAAAATAACGGCATTCGGTAATAGGGCTGCGACCCCTTCAACTGTGCGCATTGGATGATATGGTCTCTTCAATGCTTTGATCCGATCTCTTGGGTCAATACATATTCTGATTTCATCTGTGCCTTTCTTGTGAGCTGCTACCATAGACATCACCCATTCAGTCGGTTCTGTAACTGGACAAATTACACCTTGCTGTACCATTTTATCCAACTGAGCCTTAACTTTATCCTGCATAGCCATCAGAACTCTTCTTGCTGGTCTGACCACTGGAGTGAACTCTGGGTCTAACTTCATGGAATACACAACTGGAAGTTTGCCCATGTTATCATCAAAAACATCAGCATACTCTGAAAAAATGGCTTCAGAAAAATTGGAACTAGGAGATGCACTTATGTGGTGAATCTCTTTGGTAAAAGAAAGCAGATTCATTCTCAAACTATCTTTGAGACCCAATAAAGACTGTACTGGTCTTTGGACTACATAGAATAACAAGTTGTAACAGTTTTTGGCCAAATAATATGAAAGCATCACTGAGCCTTTGGTTTGAATTTCTTCACCTCCATAAGCAACACTGGCCACATTAAGTTGTTCATTAGTTCTCACTTTAGCAAATGTGTCTGCTGCTATAACTTTATACTTTGAACTAGCGTCTACTTTAAGCTTTGTGGATTTACCATTGATCCAGGCTGAAAAAATGCTTCACTCTTTCCAATAAATTCACTGCATCAACTCTCTCACCAATTACTGATACACCATCTACATAGAAAATTGACTGCTGCGGCTCTACTTGATCAACTTGCTTTTTTGTGTGACCCTTCTTTACAACTGTGTGGGGCTTACTTGTTTTGCAAAACTTTTGAAAATGGTTCCATTTTTTACACTTGTGACATTGCTGACCAAATGCTAAGCATTTCTGTCTTTTAGACTCATGATTTGCACCACAATTGTGACAGTTAACAATAAAGCTGGACTTGGGTTTTGCTGATTCACGCTTGTCCTGCACTGAGGGACATGCTCCTTTAACTGAACTATTCTTAGAACTTGCTGGAAAGCTATGTGGTTTCACTGGTGAGCCAGCAGGTGTTGTGGCTGCCATATGCTTAGGCCTACTTCTGTTTGCCACGTGTTGCATGCTACCTACATTTGCTCTGGAGTCTGCAGAAACCATGCTCTTGTCACTTGCAAGCACACTTGTGTGTTTTTCTGTAACCTCGTGGATATGGCAAATCTCAATGGCTTTACTCAATGTTAAATCACTGTCATGAAGCAAAATCTTTCTCACAACAGCGCTATTAATACCACACATGAGCCTGTCCTTTATTAACTCATCTTTTAAGTCACCAAACTGACACATTTTGGCTTTGTTTCTCAGGTCAGTTATATAAGCTGCAAAATTTTCCCCTGGTTTCTGAGCTCTCATGTAAAACAAATGCCTCTGTAATGTAATATTTGTCTGGGGGTTACACATTTCTCTGAATTTGTGCTTCAAACACTTGGGGCCTTCCCTTGATTCAGCCTGTACAACCTTATGACAGTTTTCACCTACTCCCTCATATACTGCTGGTGCATACACAAATGAACGCTCTCGTTCTATGGTCTCTGACCCAGCTAAGTTTAACAAAATGAATGCCCTGGTGAGTGCATCTTTATCTGGATAAGTTGCTTTTATAAAAAAGTCATACTCTTGCTCAAATATTCTCCAATTCTCTGCAATATTATGATCAAATGCAAGTGGTAAGAGCTTTCAAAATCTGTCTGCCATATTGACACACGCCAGTGAAGGGTTTTGCAAATAAGCACAAACACATACACATACACATATGCCAGAAATGTATGCCAATATTTGTAACTTTCCCTAGTAGCACAACAAGCCTCTTTGTAACTAAACTTTGTAAAATAAGTCTGTTGGGCATGTAATACTCTTGAAATTACTGTATTGCAAAAGTAATTTATCATCATTTTAAGAAACATTTCAAATAGCTGCACAATGCGAGAGAATATCAGAATCAATAACATTTTGAAGTAATTGCACTTTGCAAATAAACTGTACACAGCACACTGAAATTTCCCGAAAATGGTGGTACCTTGCTAGGCAATTCTTTACAGTGCAAGAAACACTCTGTAATAGCGGCACTTTGCAAATAGACACACCCAGCACAAGAAACTTTTCGAAATGACTATACTTTGACTGTACTTCACAAAACAGTTGCAATTTGCTCACAAATAAACTCTTCGGAATACATACACAGTAATAAGCACACACTGTAAGCACTTTTACACTCTTTGAGATGAGATGCTTCAAATAACTTTAGTTATGCCCTGAATACAATACAAAGTCGTAGTTGTGCTAAAACACAGCACTTTGCCAAAACACACAGTTGCCTTGCTTTATTTACACTTAATGTGCCCTTTTCTACCCTTATTATATTTGTTTTGCTCGTTTAATCTCCTTTCATGCCGAATGCACTTTTCTTGTGCTCGTTCTAAACATGCCCATTTTGCCTTAAACATGCTCATTTTAATTTAAACATACTTATTTTACTTTTCTGATAATTGTTTTGTCAAATATCATAAGTTTAAACATTTCCCTAAGTTAATAAACCTTTTGTGCCTTCTGCTTGTTTAATAATGCTGTTTGTGCCCCTGTAATGCTCCGTTTTACCTTTTTTATAAAGTAAGCAGTTCATGCAAATTTTCATTACCTTTGATTCTTTTCTGGCTGTTTTTTATTCTCGTTTCTCTTAGTTTACCTTCACTGTCATCTCTGTATCTCTGAATATTATTCTCTACGATCCCGGTTCTGACACCATGTAGATCTCCTACTTTAGGCACAATAGAAGAGTCTTTGTGGGTTCTGTTCAAACAACTTTGTTATATACAAACACATCACAACAGAAGTTTACTGACTTTAACCTAAGTAATTTATATACAAACTAACTACTGTAGTCATAGGTGCTCACTATCTGGCTGCACTCTCAAATGGCACTGGGAATAGCACGTGCCTGGTATTTATATGTGCATGCTCAGTCCTTGATATGCTTCTTAAAGACACATCACATACGCTCCAATCTACAATAACCATTGACAATTTCTATCTGGGAGGTATTAACTTGCTTCCTAAATTCCTTAGTTTTCTTGAGCAGAGATAATAATCAAACTGATCATACTTTAAAATGTTCTCACATTCATATCAGGCAAATCCTTATTGACTATGAACTTTGACAGTTTGCTGTTAATATCCAAAAAAGAAGAATAAACTGATCATCAGGGCTGTTGTTCAAACATTTAATAAAACCTTGGTAAGTGCTTTCATGTATAACACACTTCTTCAGACCATAAAACTCTGGAAACAGCCAGCTTTAAATAGTTTAACTAATAATAGGGGCTATGTACACATTGGTTTACAAAGTCCATTGAACATGTGGGAGAAACAGACAAATGTAGGTTTTGTAAAACATAATTGAATACAGTTGCACACCTTGTTGCTGATTGTGATATACTAATGGCAGAAGGACTGTATACTGAAAGGTATAATAATGTGGCAAGGCTGTTGCACTGTGTATTGTGCAAACATTATAGTAGTGAAGTGGATGAAAAACACTGGAAACATGACCCACAAAGCATCATAGAAAATGATGTTTACATCACATGGGATCACCCATTACCAACAGTTCAAAAGACAGATGCTAGAAAACCAGATATAGTGGTCCATGAAAAGGAGACAAAAGTAGCATTGATCATTGAAATTGCCACATCCAGTGACTACAGTGTCTTGCGTACAGAGAGACACAAAGTCATAAAATATCAGGATTTGCAGGCAGAAATGAGAGCAATGTGGAAGAAAGATACCCAGACAGTTTCAATAGTAGTAGGAAGAATGGGTCTCATAAAAAAGAATTTACAGTCGTATTTAGATGTTACCAATACATTTAACCCCGTATGAATTGCAGAAGGAATCATTACTGGGCATATTGCGGGTGCTGCAAAGAGCACTTCTGGTTAATATCAAAGACTGGACCAATACTAATTTCATGAACTTTAATTGTACTTTGACTTAGGAATGGGATCCATTCCCATCATGACATTAGAAACCCAAAAGACTTGGAGACATTAAAAAAAAGAGGCATGATTTTCAAATCAGTCTAAACTATCAGTTTTAATAGTCATTCTATAAAATGAATTTTTAGAAGTTTGCCAGAGTAACACATGCTGCTTCTTTTTTGTGGAATACATGTATAGTGGAATATTAGAAGGAAGAAACATTTCTTAAAAATTCAGGCTGGCACTGTGCACTATTAGTTATGTGGATAATTTCATTTCCCAATCATTTCAGTTTTGCTAATACACTTCTGTCACTTTGTAGCCAGTATTTTTAAAATAACCCGATCCCCCATATCGGTCATTTATCATCTCAGAGTCTTTAATTTCCCTTCCTTCCTATTGTCAGTAGCCTGCCTTTCTTCCCTCTTGTATGGCAAAAATTGGAAGGTGTCCCCATTACTGTCCAGAGAATGGATCCAGTTTGGTGGTATTTGTGCTTTATATATTGAATATTGTATGAAGATACACTGTACTGTTTTACCCAAATTTAGTTGTTTTCACTTGTGGGGTGTACCTTTTCATAAATGCTGTGTTCCTGGGTCATTGCTGAAAAAGGTCCTCATGTCTAGTTCACTACACTGATATTGAAAAAAATAAATAATTCTGGGAGTGGTTTGCAACATTGCAGAGATGTGCAATGCCTGCCACAGATAGCCCTCACCAGTGAATATCTCCAAGTATACTGGTGCCCCTGATTAACTTATTTATTAATTTATTAATTCATTCACCAGGTTAGTGAACTGATCCATAACCTAATACTGGACCATGTATTCCTTTTGTGGTTAATTAATTAATTGTATTATAATTGCAAAAGGCCTAAAGAAATGAATGTTTACTTCCTTTGCTTCACAGTTTGAGGATAGTACTGTGCTTCAGATCACTTCCAAACATATACATTTAGTTGTTATTTAAAGTACCAAATGTTTGCTCAGCAACCTCAGAGCACCATCATTGTTGGTACCCATGTTGGTGCCTCCTGTGATCATGTCAGATGAACCGGTTTCAGTGGAGGATGAAATCTAACATTTCTTGAGTTTATCCTCAAGCTAAGCCCTCAGTAATACCATCAACTATGGTAATGCCTTGCTGCAGCTTTCCTACACTTATAAAGTGTTTGCCAAGAAGTATTTTAGTTTGTTATAAGAAACTATGTAAAAACAATAGGAAACTGTTTCAAAACATTTGAAGAGCTGAAGTCATTCTTTTGATCAAACTTCAAGATGTGAATCATTGCAAGAAGGCAAAAAGAAAATAAATCCTTCTGCTGACTCTTCTAAGGAAGAGGATTTCTGTATGAGAGAAATTCATTCTCTTTCTCGGGATTTTGATAAGGAAAATTCTTCCTCCTACTTATTTGATTCTCCACCAGAAAATGTTTCCTTCATATCTAAATTTTATGGGAGAATATTTCATATGGCCACTGACTAATCTTTCATCTACAGAAAAAAAGACATGGAAATATGACAAGGCTTCCGTATGTGGAATGGATGGTCTCTCCTCTCTGCTATAATTTTAAAGATGTATTCAGGGCAAACTGTTTCCACATTCCTAGTCTATACTACATCACTAAAACAAGGTTGACCAGTTGTATAAGTCTCCTTTTGGCAAATAACATTTATGTAATGCACACAAGGCTGATTCTGCAACTATCTCTACAACCTTTACCATAAATGGGAGAACTATTCACTTATCTCCATTCTCACCGAACAAGGACGCTAGATAAAGACAGTTAAAAACTTTTCCAGAGCTGGACCTTTGGACATTAGATCATTAAACTATTTGTCTCACAAGGTTTCCTGCCAGAGATCCAGGTATATTAAATATAAGAAAACCTACAGTGTATTCCTAACAGTAATGTCACAGACAGAATAGAGAAACTAGTTACAAGGATTGACAAAACTGGCTTTTGTGCACTTAAATGTGCTTACAGTGCTATGGATACTGCTTCAAAACTTGCCACATCAGGAACAGTTTTAAGAAGGCTATTTTGGAATAGAAAAGAATGCTAACCATCAGTCTTCCTTTCAGTTAGCTGGCCAGTCATTCCTTACTGGATGAGAGTATTTCCCAGCCTATTATTTTCCTGTGAGGAGAGATAATGGAAACCATCAGGATTTTTTCATGCTATCCCACCAGGAAGTTCTAAGCCCTGCAGTGGATCTCTTGAACTCCATTGTGTTGTTTAGCATGGGAAAGCATGGATGCCTCTACATACATGCTACTTTCCCAGGCTGCTTCTGTACAACTCATCACTTGGCAGCATGTACTGTGCAGGCCCATGCTCCAAACACCTGGTGATCATTTTAGGTGTCACCCAAGTGGTGAGCAAGCACCGCCTTTCTCCCCCAGGATAGGTGAAAAAGCAGTGGCACCTTATTCCCAGCCTTCCTGAGCCATCCTCTACAATATTCATGTTGATAGTCAAACACTGGCCATCTGCACTGCAGTCAGGGCTTCACCCTTGTGTGCCTCAGGAGGTTGATTTGGATTTGGCTTGGGATGAACTGATAAGGTCAAGACTCTTAAATGGTCCTATAACATCTTTTTCCCTTTGGGTAACCAGCTGATGACAATAGAACTGACTCAGAAAAGAACAGCAACATGTAGTCTTCATTCCAAGAGTTGTATTTATCTCTTATCCCTCAACCTTACAAACATCTCAGTACTAATAAGAAACCATTCGAAAGCAAAGGAAGTCCCTTACAGCATTTCCATCATCAACAGCAATTTGAAGGGAAGTACTCTATAGCTTTAACTTCTATGCATCAGCAAAGATTATTAAAAAAAGACTTGAGATTGTCAAATTGAATGTTATCTTGCCCAGTCCCTCTAGTGAGATAGTTTTAGACATCATTTTACCTGACAACAGACTGAGGCAGATACATGGATCTTGCTAACAATTCACTGAGGCTACATGATAAGGCTTGTTCAGAATCTGCAAGTGCAGTTTGCTCCACAGACTCCATCTTGTCAAGTAGAGTTGGCTCTTCAGAGGACGGTTCAACTTCTGGCAAGGTATGCTTTCTGAAGAATTCCTATCAGCCAAAGAGGGAAGGCTTTACCTTCAAACTGTTTCTGCTAATAGAAAATGGCAGCACCTCAAGGCCTGTTCTAAACGTATCAGTTGCGAACAGTTTTGTAGATGCAAGAACATTAAGAATGGCGACTTTGAAGGCTATGCTCCCTTCTATAGATCACAATTCTTACATGGCTACATTGCATGTGGAGGATACTATCTTGATATTTCCAGTTTTTATGTCTGCCATTTCAACTATCCATAAACCCCAAATTATTTGTTATCTATTTAGCTCAGGCATTTGTACAGCCAACAAAACAGAATGTAACCATTTTCTTGTTAGCTAAATAAGAAAGTAACTTCTGACACAACACATCACTCTTATCATTGAATTGTTCCATTCTTTAAGAACAACATTAATTTACAAAACATTTTCCCTGAATACTTTAATATTAGTAACATTCATAGAGATATATAGGTCCAATGTTAATGAATGTCTTTCCAACTTAAGAAAACAAAAGAGAGGGACAGTTAGTCATGTTACAATTCTCACAGCAACAAGTTGTCCCATGAAGACAATTTATGAGAGCTCTGTGGTACATGCCTGCTTAAATTCTTTTGGTCTCTTAAGCAAAATAACATATGAAGAAGACATAATGACATCTGAGAAACATTTGGAACTAGTCTACTAATTCTTTGGCTGTGATGATTCCTGTGTCACATGATATGAAGAAGAAATCCCAGTAGTGATCAGGCATGGACAGCTTATCCACAGTCATGTTATTTCCACCATCCAAAGTTTGGATTCTCATCACATGTTCATTGAAGTATGCCTGGGGAGCTCACTTCACCAATTTGGCACTCCAAGGCAGCTGGTCCCAGTAGGAAAATTGCTTTAAATCAGTATAAGCTGCTTTTGATTGGTTTCTTCTTCTTTTTTTACTTGTAATTTATAATTTAAGTGCAGCACTGCGATAATTGTAGCTGAATTGTGGGTAGAGTATGCAATCACAATTTTTCACTTAGTAAGTCCTGCAACATACTTCTTCCCTCTCTTCTCTGGTGCTAGACACTATTGTGCCAAATTAAATTGTGTTGAGCTGTGCTAACCTGCTACCAGCTGCCTTATTCTGCACCCTGGCATTCTAAATAGTGCACTGGTGTGTTAAATAGTTTGTGAGTCCTAACAACCACCCTTGTAAACCTATCTCAACAAGCACTCCCTTAGACCTATTGACATCCTATCATACACAGCACTTGAGATCATGGAGAGAGAGCAGTCTAGCCTGTTGTCTATTTTCAGCCTTCTAGCACTTGGTATCCTAAGGGAGTATAATAACTGACTCATGCTCACTGAATATGAAGTCCTGCTCTGCTTAGTAGATTCTGTCTGTGAGAAGTGTAAATACTTAGCCAATTTGAAGGCATCCCTCTTTACAACCTGGACTTGTTTTGTTTGTTTTGTTTTGTTGGTTTTTTTGCCATTGAGGGGAAAATAAAAAAACAATAAAAAGATAAATGCTGAATGTGCCAGAAAAATGCCAAAAAAAGAATATAAGGTGGAGGTGGAGATGAGAAATGTGGAGGCAAGAATACAATGCATGCATACATATGCAAGTATATAAAAAAAACTTCTGGAAAAACTTCATGTTGATCAGGAATGGTTAAGGAGAGGCGAACTCAAACCAAGAGATGAAAGGTTAATATTGGGTGCCCAAGACAGTGGGCTATGTATGCATTGATTTACAAAGTCCATTGAAGATGTGGGAGAAACAGACAAATGTATGTTTTGTAAAACAGAACTGGAAACCGTTGCACTCCTCGTTTCTGGTTGTGTCATACTAATGACAGATGGACTGTTACAATCGTATTTAGATATGTTACCAATACATGTAAGCCTGTAACATATCTAAATATGATTGTAGATTCTTTTTTTATAAGACCCGTTGCTCCTACTACTATTGGAACTGTCTGGGTATCTTTCTTCCACATTGCTCTAGTTTCTGCTTGCAAATCCTGATATTTTATGACTTTGTGTCACTTTGTACGCAAGACACTGTAGTCACTGGGGGGTGGGGATTTCAATGATCAGTCCTATTTTTGTCTTTTTTTCATGGACCAATACATGTAAGCCTGTACCTGCGCTGATGGTGCTGTGGTAACGTTGTCGCCTCACAGTTAGACACTGTCCGGTTCGATTCTCAGATAGAGCGTCTTCTGCGTGGAGACATGCGTGAATGGACGTACCTTTGTTGAAGGCTGTGCATCAGGGCTGGTAACTCGGCACGTAAAAATCAACTACCAATCATTAGCGGACCGGAGTTCTGCTGTGACGACCTCTAACCGGGAAAAGCTGAAAGACACAACAACAACCAATAAATGTAAGCCTGTACAAATTGCATAATGAGTCATTACTGGGTACATTGAGGGTGCTGCAAAGAGCACTTTTGGCTGACATCAAAGATTGAAACAATACTAATTTCATGAACTTTAATTGTACTTTGACTTAGGAATTGTGTCCATTCCCGTCATGGTATTAGAAACCCAAAAGACTTGGAGAAATTAAAAAGCATGAGTCAAAGTGCAACATGCAACTCAGGTTGACTTCCTCCTAGTAAGGAAAGTGCATGGGGTAGAATCAATAACTGCAAAGTCATTCTCAGTGAAACAGTTGGCCCACAGCATAAACCACTGGTTGCCACAATCTGCTGCAAGCAGTGGTCAGAGAAGGCTCTAAGGTCAACACAGACCAGGTTGAAAACATGGAAGTTGACTGGAGAGAAAGCACAACAATTTAAGGAATTACTCAGGGCTCTAGCTCCCCAAGAAGAGGAGAAAATAAGTGGAGCTGAAGAATGGCAGCACCTCAAAACAGCATGTGTGTGGACTACAGAACAGATATGTGGCCAAGACAGGTATGGAAGCAAGGTACATAAGGAAATCTGGTGGTGGAATGCAGAAGTCCAGGAAGTCATCAAAAGAAAGGAGGAGTGCAGGAAAAAGTGTAAAACAGAAAAGACTGACCAGGCTAGGAAGGAATACTGGTTGGCTAACCAAGAAGCTGAGAAAGGAGTTGCAATAGCAAAGACCATGGCATTGGGGGCACTCTATCAGCTTCTGGAAAGTGATTCAGTAGATGTCACAAAGAAACTATATCAGGTTGCAAGGCAATGACAGAAGGATAAAGAAGATAGTCAAACATTCTTCATAAAGGATGCCATCAGTAACTTGCTCACCAGTCCACAGGACATCACAGGCAGATGGAAGGAATATTTCCAGCAGCTTCTGAATGAAGAAAACCCCACAGACGTTGTACTGCCTCAGGCACACCATATGATGAGAGAAGAAGAGGAGCCCACTCTAGAAGAAGTAAGAATAGCACTAAGGAAAATGAAATCAGGGAAAGCAACAGGCTTAGATGAGGTCACACCAGATAGGATAAAGATGCTGGGTGAGATAGGGGAGAGATGGCTTCTGAGGGTACTCATAGCAGTGTGGAGAGAAAGGCATATCCCTGATGACTGGAGAATAAGCATACTTGAGCGAGTGCACAAGAAGAAACGGAAAATCTACAACTATGGCCAGTACAGAGGTCTAAAACTCCTGTCACATTGCATGAAAGATCTGGAGAGGGTGACTGATAAATGGACACACAGAGTAGTAGAATGAAAGATGGGAGATGAGCAGTTTGGACTGAGATTAGGATACAGCAGAATGGACAGATAATGGGGAAGAAGCTAGAGATGAGAAAAGAGTCCAAATGGGCATTCCTAGACTTGGAAAAAGCATATGACAAGGTCGCATGAAAGTTGGTTTAGGCAATACTGTGGTGATTCAAAGTCCCAGAAACATTGGTAGAATTAGTGCAGGCTATGTACAAGGACCCAACGACTCAAGTATGAACAGTGTTTGGTCTCACAGAGGGGTTCCCAGTGAGAGTGGGTGTGCACCAGGGTTCAGCACTGAGCCCACTGCTGTTCATACTGGTGATGGACTACATTAGCAATCATGTCAGAGGGAACAGATCAACAAAGTTGCTATATGCAGGTGATGTGGCATTACAGGCAGACTCTAAGCAAGAAGTTCAGCAAAGGATAGGGGAATGGAATGCAAAACTGGATGCACATGGGATGAAACTAAGGACAGATAAGGCAGTGGTAATGGCAGCAAATTGAGGAAAGAAGAAGTTGAGAATTGAGATAGAAGGGAAGACACTGGAACAGGTTAATAGCTTTATGTATCTGGGAGGGGTGGTTGGGGAGAAGAGAAGTCTGAATGAAGAGGTCAAAGCTAGAATTAGAGGGGCTGCAGTCAACCGGTATATAGTCTCATGTGTAGTGAATGGCAGAAAAATGACAAAGAAGCTGAAAAGTAAGGTGCGCAAGACAGTAGTACTACTGTATGGTACAGAAACCTGGGCAGTAAAGGCAGAGCAGATGAAGATGTTAGAAGTGATGGAAATGAAGTGCCTGAGAAGGGTGGTAGGATGCTCACTGGGACAGATGAAGAAATGAGGACATAAGAGCAGAAGCCAAAGTATCTCCACATGTAGAAAAGATCCAAGAGAACAGATTACAGTGGTTTGGACATGTGCAGAAAAGCAGAAGACAATCTGGTGAAGAAGATTTGAGACAGACTGGAAGACAGTAAGAGAAAATGAGGATGTCCAGCAAAGTGGTGAATGGATTGTGTGAGAGAAGATCTGCTACAGTCAGGCATGAGTGTCATAGAAGGCAGGAGTGTAGCACTGTATTGAGAGAGATGGAGATAGTTAACATAATACCCTGACCCCTTGTAGAAAATGGGAAAAAGGGGGTTGATGATGATGATGAGACAAAGTGCAATCTCTGGCTGTGTTCTTCTAAGATGTAGCAGAAAAGTCAATAGTAGTAGCAAGCCATTTTCTTGATTTCTTGGGCCAAATGGCTTCCACTGTTCTGATGGTCCCCTTACCAGGTTTATATGAAGAAATCACTTTTATTCTTCATTCAAGACTGTGAGAAGCATGGAAAGCTTTGAACTGTAAGAAATGAGCTTTTCATCAAAAAGGGAAGATTTGTGTTATATCAATTCTGCTAAATATTTTAAGTTGCACTTCTAGTAAAATGTGTAGTGAGACTTTTCTGTACTTTTCTACATTTTCTGTGTTTTAATCAAATATGTTATCTGAATGTTTTTTTAATTTTTTCTGGGACCTTAGTACTGTAGTTTCATTGGCAGTTGTGGGAGAATTATGCATTACTGCAAGATCTGTGCATTTTTTTATACATTATACTGCACTTCTATCTCCATAAGTAGAATTACATGTAAAAGCTAACTGTATTTTGAACTCTCTGAGTGGGACCTTATTCATGTAGTTTCATTCACAGTTGTGGGAGAACTGTGAACCAATGCAGGGTCCAAGCCTCATTTAGTCATTCACTACTGCATCTTTCCATAAGAAGTCTACTAGTAGATCTATGCCTAGTCTGGTGCCTTAGACTGTAGTCTGGATTGCAATAGTGGCAGTATTGTAATTTTCCCTGCAGGATTTGTGCTTCTGTGCTGTTAGACCCCTAGATTCTGTTTATCATTTGCCTGCTTAAAGCTGCATTCCAGTGCCTTTCTGTTTGTTACATTGCTACCATTTTTCCCTGTTCTTGTTCTGCCCCAGCCTTCACTGATATGATACATTAAGTAGTATTCTCCCTGCTGCTCCCTACTGTTTGTAAGCTAATTATAGTTTTCCCTGTCCCCACTGTTAAAGCTAACATTTCTATCACTTGCTACAGGTTCTGAAGTCACAGAGCTCCACTACTGGCTTTATTTGATTGATTCCCTCTTTAATAAACCTGTTATAATCAACACAGCACTATGCCCACCCAGGGTCTTTTATTCAAGACCCTGAGAGTACTGAAAAGCCCTTAACTGTGAAAAACAAGCTTTTCATCAAAAATGGGAAACAAAAAGCTTTTGTATTAACTCTGCCTAAATATTTTATGTTGCACTTAAAGTGAGATATGCTATTTATTTTCTTGTAATTTTCTGCATTTTTCCAAGTTTTTAGTCAAAAAGTTATCTGCTTGCATATTTTTTCCAGTAGCATTTTTATTAATTTGTGTATTAAGTACAGACTGGTTTATAAAAAAATGTGAAAAAAATACAATGCTGGTTACACAAGTATTACAAATAGTAACTACTAGACATCACTACTCTAATTCTTACAACTATATACAATATCTACAACAGTGGTACTAAGACAGGAGTGAGGAAATGAAAGGACAAATGTACATACTTCTAAAATGTAAAAATATTAAATTGTTAAGTCCGTAACTGTTTTAGAAAAATGGGCTTATTTAATTCAACTGTTCGGTAATAGTTACAGTACAGTACAGCAAAACTACACCTTTGTCAGGTGAATAGGATATGTTCGAAGAGTAGCTTCCAAAATTTCTGGTAATAAGCATGTTTCTTAACTTTCCTTATAATTAGTGTTTGAGAGGAATATTTATTTTATTTATTTATTTTATTTTATTTTACATTTGTTGACCGGGCTAGTCTAGCTGGATACATGTCCTTTTTTAGTAGAGGCCCGGGGAGAAAAGCTCCAACAAAATGACAAGACATTTTACATTTCAACTCAAAATAGTAAGGATTAACATAGGATAAAAAAAAAACAATACGAAAGGCTATGCATGCTGATTATAGGACATAGACATAGTCTAAAGCAAGATTTTGCATGGTAGCATTGTGAAGGCAAGAGTTAAAGGTAATGAACTCTGAGAAGGGGTGGAGTCAAAGGTGGAGAGGGGTCGATAAGTTAGTCTGGTTCGGAACAGGGGCATAGCCAGTGTGATTTAAGATATTCTTTGAGATTAGATATATATGTTGTGGCCATATTTCTAAAACCCTTCCATGTAAGTTTGATGTGATTTAACCAATTTTTAGTTATATATAGTTTAACAAGTGAGCATATAATGATTAGGATATGTAGTTCCAATTTAAAAAGTTTTAAGTCCATAATGTGAAGAATTGCTAACTTCCAGCATAAGGTTGATTTATGGTATCCCATCTTTTCAAATTGTACCTTAAGAATGCACCACAAATTCTGTATTTGCAGAACCATAAAAAGTGCAGGAGATCTGCTTGGGGATACGAACAGCATGTACATAATGGCAAGGATTTAGAATCAAATTTATTCAAAATCATGGGAGTGTAATAGACATTATTGTTGATCATTAGTTGTGTGTATACTAGTTTTTTGAATGGAGAAAGATTAACAGTGAGGTTAATATCTTTAAGTTTCTGTTTTTCTGAAAGTGTGCTTCCACTGCTGTCCCAATAGTTGGAGTATAGTAATGAGTTTTCATATTTAATGGAACTAATAAGTTTATAGGTACTGGAGAGTACTTTCCTTTTACTGGATAGGTTTTCCATAATGTCTATTAGTCTATTTAAATCATTCTCATTAATAGGCGAGTCTTTAATTATTGATGGAATGAGCTCCCTAATCTGTTTTAGGATGATGGTGTATTTTTTATTTACCTTTAAGGCTTCACATAGTCCTTGCGGTGTTCTCTCTTTATGTTTGGAAATATCCCACACAGTACATTCCTTGATTATTGGATACTCCATATGATTTAACATTTTGTTATTGATTCTGATGTTTGCGTTTAAATGGATAGGTTGAAGGAGCGATAGGACCAATCCACTTGCATATTTTAACTTGTTCTTGAACCTTAGTCTTGTTGCTTCATTTGCAGTTGTGTGAGAATTGTGAATTACTGCAAGACTTGAGCATCATTTACACATTATACTGTACTCCTATCTCCATAACTATAATTACTTTAAATGCTAGCTGTATTTTGAACTTAGTCTGAGATCTTAGCCTTATTGTTTCATTCACAATTTTAGGATTAATTTTGCAAATGACTGCAAGCTAGGAGCAGTTATTGAATCAACAAATGACTTAGCCATCCTGCAAGAAGCTTTGTCTCAAACAAATAACTGGTATCAGAATCATAGACTTAAACTAATTGCCAAAAATGCATTATCGTATTATTTGGGAAGTCACCTATCCTGGGAAACTAACACATACACAGCTGAAAGTTGACCCAGTTGTTTGGGATTTGGAAATTTATGTGGAGAGTGACCAAACTTTTAAGCAACATGTCCACTGTCATAAGGAAGTCCTTCTATATTGCACAGCTTATAAACAAAGGGACTGTGTCTAGGTCTAGAGAGTTCATTCCCCCCCTCTACTCAGCCCTCATTAGATGAATTATTGAGTATAATGACCTCTTTGACATGTTTCTGTCCAGACACATGCAACAACTGGAATGTTCACAGCAATACCTTACTAAATGAATACAAGGCCTAAACAATATGTCCTACATGGAATGTCTCAAAGCCCTGTCACTATACTAGGTATCTTACAAGCCGCTAAGAGGTCACCTGTGTTTAGCATACAAGGCATCCACTGACAAGCTAATAATACTGATGGATATAGTACACATCAGCAAGTCAAATAGTGTCAGAAATAATTGGTCCAGGGATCTGAACCTCTCCTGCAAAATAACAGAATGGTTTGGATGGACAAGTATATTTTGCTGAGGATACCACTGCTCTGGAACAGACTCCCCATTCACATAAACAAAGCTCATACCTGTCCATATTCAAGCACAAATTAGATGGTTAATAGAACTGTTGTCTGTACTACTAATAAACAGAGACAGCTCCTAAATGATTTATCTCTCATGGATCCCCTCAGATTATCTATGGTATGATCTCAGTTATTCTCAATAAGGGTAATATATATTTATCAACCATGGGATGGGTAAGGCCAGTCCAGCACCAAATGTGATAGGTTAATTCAAGCAACGAAGGGAAATTGACTAGGCTTACATGTCTCAGAAGGGCAGCAAGCCCATTATGTACCTATGAACTTTCTTTTTCTGCTGCATATTTTCTGTCTGTCCTTGAGCACTCACTGTGTGGGTCATTTACTGCAACTTATTATACTGACTTATTACTGAACCCTCTCTATCTAAAAAAAAAAAAAAAAAATCTTTGCTTTTTTTCACTTTTTCTGAAAGCAGTGTTTTTACAGGCTTGCTGTTCCTGAACTGTTTGGAAGTTTCTCTGAGGAGCCATTTGATCAGTGGGCAGAATAACATTGATTGAGCAGCCCCCCCCCCCGTGAGGTGGTTACTGACTTGAAAACTGTATTTTATTATTCCCTTTTGGGTCTATTTTCTTTTCTTTCCAGCCCCAGCTATCAAAGCACGCTTGCTTTTGCTTCTTGATTTAAGCACGGAGTTGCCACTAGAGCAGCATCGAGGGCAGCCGGTTAAACAAGGTTAAAAGTCTGTCATACCAACTCATAGAGACCCCTATGCTGTGGGAACAAAAAACAAAATCATGTGAGGCACTCGCTGGCACTGTTCAAGAGGAATCTTGACCAATGGATGATGGAGATCGCAGATATACCCCCAGGGATTACTCTTGTTCGTCACTGACAGAGCACAGCAAAATAAAAATAATATATTTAGTTTTTATTCAAACTAGGGGTGTGTAAAGCCAAATAACTATGGGCTAGGCTTATAAATGCCCTTGGGCAGATAGCCTAGTATGAACCTATGAACCTATGAACCTATGACAGTGGTTTCTAAGGAACTCCTGAATCAACATTCATAGACACTGGAATGCACCATCAGACTCTTACCCTGTATCAGGAAAGAACTAGGTAGGTGAACACAGCTACTGCCTTAGACTTTGCCTTAGGGTACCATGCTCTGGATCTTAAAATATATGGTTCATAGTGTCACAGTTTCATTAACAGCAACTTACAAACATTTTATCCTAGTATGGTTTTGTGATGGTTAGGTCTTACATCTTTAATTTGGTTGTTTTTTTGAGGGTGTGACTGTTACCATTGGTGGGTGTCACCCTGTTCATGTCACTTAACTCAACTTTGTTAAGGCATTTGATTCTATTCCCTAGTTAGACATTGTTGATAAACCTTGTCATCTAAAATATTAACTCTTGTGTTAATTGATTAATAATTGGTCTCTGATCATATTCACAAGGTTCAAACACTCAGGGCTCACTGTTTTCCATTTCTGACAGACTCCTACATGTAGATCTGTATTTTGTTTTTTGGGCTTCATTCTTGGGCTATAAAGACATTCCCTGGGATTCATGAAGCTCGGCGCAAGGACAGCGTTAGCCTTGCACCGACCGTGCGGCGTAGAGATGACGCAGCAGCACAACATGCATATTAATGAAGGTGCACTGCCGTAATGGCCACGTGCATAGGAAATGTGTACGAGTGCAGGGGGCATGTCCAAGCACTGCACGGAGGCGTGAACATGTCGGCTGCATACGTGCAACCTAAAAGGCTGACTAGTACAGCCTGCCTCTAATAGTAATCACTCCTGTCAGTGTCCGTGGATACTGAAATGTATGCAAAGCATACAAGACAGTTTTGCGAACACCAAAATAAAAAGTAAACATAAAGGCACGTAGCTGAATATTGAGTCCCCGTCTCTCGAACAAATGATATTTAAAACCCCGTTCCCATATTCCATTGTAGTGTCAATAGTTATACCAAGTGGAAGTGAAATGCATCGTGTTAGCGCGCTGCCAATTGCAAAGCCTAGCCCAATGGTTAGGGTTACCACCTGTCCTACATTGTGAGGGACAGTCCCCCTCTAGGCAGTTGTGTCCATATCAAAACCATTATAAATGTCAAATGTCTCGTGATTGTAGGACATAATTATGTCCCATATTTTATGTAATAGTCCCATACAATACTTATTTCTGTATATAAAATATCTAAATGTTACAAGAAGCAGAATAAGCAAGTAAACGAAACAGAATAAGCAACAAAACCACTACAACAATAAAAGCTTATATTTAGGCATAAAACTAAAGTACTATCCTTTGTATTGACCGTGGGTATGTGTTGGCCTGTAAACTCTGATGTGTGTCCTGAAAATGTCCCATCCTGGTCATATGAAAAGGTGGCAACCCTACCAATGGTCAGAGCATTCGCCCATATCTGCCCATTCGCGGTTCAAGTCGTCCTTGTCAGGACGGCTCATAGATGAACGGGTATTACCCGGGTCTACCTACCATGTCATGAAAGATAAGTATTTGCATGTACCTATGTGCATGAAGTACAGCATGTGGATGTTCAGAAATGCTATGAAAGATAAGTATTTGTGTGTACCTATGTGCATGAAGTACAGCATGTGGATGATCAGAAATGCTAGGGTAGTCCTCACAACCATATTGGTACCAGAGATATGTAGTGTACGCAATGTGTTCTGTTGACTGTGCCATGGGCCATCAATCAGAGAAGGGATGGATGGTGTCTGTGGAATATGGGGGTGGGGGGTGACGGGTAATGTAATAATTCGCCAAGGTGAGACTGGGTTGGATGCACAATAGGTGAACTGGAGGTGTACGAGGGAGCAGTGTGTGAATCAGGAAGATAACCAAAGAACCAATATTCACATCCGCAATACAATCCCACAAACATATGAACATTAAAAAGTGCAATACACATATACAGAAACTTTACTGGCACATACCCACATAATGGTCTGGCCTGAACTGAGCCATCCAACCCCAACACACCTGGATACATAAATGAATACCCATCATCCCCTTCACAGCACCCCTTCCTGAACATCCACCAAAATCACCCATACTCGGGCTGGTAGATAGGCGCAGCCATATCTGCACATAGTGACCCCTACTCATATCTAGTAGGCAGTCTCACCCTAGGAAGTCTCTGGATTGCAAACTATGTATCCCTTGCATGTATAACCCTACCTCATTTTCGTAAAGCTAAAGGAATCAAGGTCATCGGTCCCCACAATTTTTGGGTATCTCTCATGGGATAAGTATCTGTTCTAAACATTAGACTTGGTGTCACAACACGATGTCCAGTCCTGTATACATCTGGACACAGGTTGTATGAGCAGTAGTTGTCCACAAGACTGCTCAGCCTCCAGCCGGTCCTGCAGAACCTATGACCCGGGATTAAACACCTGACCATGATGCACATCTCCCCATGTGCATTATCAGGAATATATACCTTACACATTCGCATAGTGGCAGTCAGATATAGGGTGATTAAGGCGCTTTAAAGCAGACGTAAGTAGGGTTACCACCTGTCCCACTTTGCGAGGGACAGTCCCTTTTTGGGCAGTTGTGTCCTGACCAAAAATAATACAATGGCAAATGTCCTGTGATTGTAGGAAATACTTATGTCCCGTATTTCATGTAACAGTTGCATAAAACAGTTATTTCTGTATGTAAACTACTTAAATGTTACACGAAACAGAATAAGCAAGTAAACTGCTACAAGAATAAGCTTTCATTTAGGCAAATAAGTAAAGTTCTAACCTTTGTACTGACCGTGGGTATGTGTCGGCCTGTAAAATCTAATGTGTGTCCCGAAAAGGCCCCACTTTGGCCATTTGAAAAGGTGGCAACCCTAGACATAAGCGGGTATGCAAGCTTTAATGCGCGACGGTAAGTGGAGGTGATTCAACAGTATGGAAAATGTAAATAAGCATGTAGATGTATATGCATGTGTATGTACAGACTGATATGTATATATATATATATATATATATATATATATATATATATATATATATATATATATATATATATATATATATATATATATATATATATGAAGAATGAACATGGTCACAATATAGCAGTCATAATGAATGTGAAAGTAAACAGCAGCGGAAATCCCCGTAATATTTAATGCTGTTATATATTAGGATGACCATAGGTGAGCACACCTCTGCATCCCCAACCACAGGTAGGATGCTAAAAGTGGAACGAACAATCTCCCCGTGCTAAGTCTGAATTTCAACTAGGTACAGGGCAGTCCCGGTCCCCAGTTGGACAAGCCTAAACCCAGATGACCACATGAACACCCTGACAGTCAAACACATGTATGTGCCAGGACTATAGGCTTTGGAGGTCTGAATATCCTCGGAGTGAATCAACATGTGGCACGGGTCCAGAGCAGTAGGGAATAGGGAATGGCGCATGTGTAGTAGTGCGGTTTTCCCAACAGGAAAATGGATGCCTGCTGTATAATTGAAGTGATGAGGCATGTGTTCGGGTAACTATGAACCATGGGTATACATATAAATGAAGCAGAACACCAATAGTGTAGTGGTTAGAGCATCCGCCTAACGAAAAGGCATTCACGGTTCATGTTCGACTATAGCACATATCATTTTCCTTGTGGAATTAATGTTGCTCTGCTGTAAAGCCAACATTTAAACATGTAAAGGTGAACGTGTGTATCACATGGGACTAT